>NC_051123.1:11624301-11924301 GCF_014839805.1 Manduca sexta
TAGAATTTAATGTTGAAATTTTTTTTGTTTGGAGGTAATAAATTAATTAATAATAATAAATTTGTGCAAAAAATATAATCTTATGAAGAAATTGGAGTATTATAAACTAACTGATACTCCCAAGCCTGTATACTTAAGGTGGATTTTTATTGATCTCTGAATTTTAATTCATTTAAGGAAGGTAGTGCCAAGTAAGCCAACTAATACAATTAAGGTAAGATGAACGGCTATCGTATTAAATAGAGATCGTACCCTTTGCCGGCCACACATACATACACTAACACAGCACTGCCAAATTCATATTGAGGGTTCGCTAACATTACCTGGCCTTCTCCTCTCCGCCCATCCTAAAAAGGTTCCTACTCCTTTCCCCACTTTTCGTCCCCAGATATCCCTTCCCAACTTTCATCTAGGGCCTTGCAGTCACTAAGTCAGCGGATTACAGTATCCCATTCCAAAAACACTCTACACCAACTCTATTCCCCATTCCACAATAAAACACAGGAAAAAAACGAATACTATTTAACGTTAGTTGCCTTACTAGCTCCGTTACCGCTTACTATGATAATAATAGAGTCGTAAATGCTGCTTATTTTTATAGACAACTCACCACAACCTAACTTCCCTACCTTTCCTTTTATTGCCATAAGGAATGAGAGATTAATCAATAGTATTCCCGAACATTGTCGCTGAGCAAATTCCCTCCGCATGTGAGTTACAAGGCTGTGGTAACAAAAGGACCGTTTGTGCCGCCTGCCGTCCTGCACTAATAGGATTAGGCACTCTCCCCTAATCCACTGACTGAGGACGTCTCACGGTTACAGTTGTTGGAATCAGCAGCTGCTAAATTGTTTTTTGGTGTGTTCAGTGTGTCTTCTCTAATGTGACATAAAGTAAAGCAGAGATGCCAAAAGCAATATTGTAAATAATTATAAGATAAGAAAACAAAACAAACACACATATCAACGAAGGCGTGGGCATAGATGATTATCCCTCGTCAATCGACACAATTATTCTGGCCTGTTGGAATCGTATATACACAGACTGATCCTGGAAAGTAAATATACAGACATATTTGCAATTACAAGCATGCAACTTCGTTTGACAGACATTGTACTCAGTATAATTAAAATTACCTGACTTATATCTCGGAATGATGCCTTGCTATTACCAATTTTAAAATTGTGGTTTTGCTTTTCTTTACGAGCAGTCATATCACTTACTTGGAGGAGGCCTATGTCCAGCAGTGGACAAAGATATAGGCTGATGATGATGATGATGATGATATCACATACATCCAGGAGAACTGCAAGTTCATCTAGTCATTCAAATGTATCAAAATATAATAACCATAGCTCTCGTAAATCTACACTCTCATTTTAAAAATAATTCGTTTTAAAATTCTTCGTTCAGAATCGGGATCACGTCTCCTCATCTCTAGAAGTGTACTGAAATGAGGAAATATTAACAACATGGTAAACGACCTCACGCAGTATTGGCATCATAAATCCAACATGTTTGGCCAACACTTGGTCTTTATTACGAACACACAAGCCTGTAATGAAAGACTTATCGAGATTTTTGTATGGAATGTAGAATGTTTTGATGATGATAAAAGATTATAAGCTTTTTGTGTCAGAGAATAAGGAAAACACTTGTCTGCTGATGTTAAATCATCAGTACCTATTGGTAGTGAATTGGATGAGAAACTGTAGATGTTTTACAGATATAGACCTAATTAGAACATACAAGAATATTTGTACATTATGTACCTAATTTTTATTTATTCGGGTTCTGCAAAGTATACCACTGCGTATGATAGTAAGTGGAACATGATCTATTAGAGAATCAACTCACTAGAAATGATAACCTCACGCCGGTTCTAACAATAATGCCGGTCAATTTGAAACCAGAATATATGTACACTGCCCGATATTGGAACGCTACACACATGTGCCACTATGACGAGCATAACGCTGTGTGTACCTTGGTCACCATCCGGCCAGATACAAATATCCTACCATCAGCAAATTAAGAAAGGTGAAGCGTTTCGTTGTTAATTCGATAATGTTGCTTACTTAAAATCCATTAAAGATTTTGCTTGCGAGGTGTTTTCTATGAAGCAGCTGAGAAGTTCTGTTCTGGCGGGTCTATTATTAACGCCTTGAAAAAACTGAAAGTATAGTGATATATTATTAATGACCTACCGTACTATTCAGCTTTATTTTATAGGTCCCACTTAATTGCACAAATATTTTTTGGCAAAAATTTACTTATACATACTTTAACTATACTGGCCAGTGACAAATTTAAATAAAAAAGGAAAATTCATGCTCCAACATCATTAGCAGAACGGATTATCCACACCAGATCTAAACTACGAAAGCGTTGTAATATCCGAGACGAGCGGCAAAGGTAACAGCTCTATAAAGCTATCCACTCTTGAGATTTAAAAAGAAAACTTTAACACTTTAACTCGCTTTGATACCTCCTGAAAGCTCGGTGGTATCATAATAGCGAGCTTTGAGAGCTTAAAAAGTTCAAGCAACTGACTGTACCGGCTAAATAATATTTCATGAGATATTGTCTTTCAGATTGAGCTTTGAGCTTTGCACTATTTAAAAGCTGGTTTTATTACTAGAAACTGTTCTGAGATTTATTGTTCCTTTCATGGCTTTGTATTTTTTTGCTCCAAAGGTTATATTACGGTATAAAAAAATACGGATTAATGACCTTTAAAAACCTCACAATTTTGTTTACATGAGAGAATGAAGAGACCCAACTAGTGCAACTACAGTTCGTAGAACTTACTAACGTCCTAAATGTAAGTTATGTGTATTGTATCAAAGGTAAAGAATAATTTTTAGTGATAATTTTATATTAGAATCTACTGAATTAGATGCTACTGTTAAACTAGGTGTACCTGACTTTATAACAAAGCAATGGTTTGAAGTAAACTAAATAACATTTAAAACTAATCCAATGATATAACTATTTATATTATTTGTTGAAGATACTACAAACATTATGAAGAACTAACCCACAAAATATACTAATGATCGCTTCAGAATTTGGCATCATATTGTCAAGTTATAAACAATTTCACGACAGCGAGGTTTGAAAACTTTTGTTCCGGGTTTGAATCGCCAATTAAATGTGTTCGTGACATTTTCTCTTTTTAAACAAAGATTTTGGAAAAGATTCGTCAAAACTTCTAACAATTAATGCCGTTAACAAGAATAAAACTTAGTTCACTACGCAAAAAATGTTCATAAAGTTTGGTATGATTGTATCCACCAAATGACTGATCAAATTAAATTCAGCAAACCCCACTTCTTTACGGGTACGCGAAAGTAAGCCTACTTGACATGATGTTAAGTGGAGATTTGCGCAAGATAGAGTGTCAACTGACTAGTCCTGGATTTGTAAATAGGCTGTATAGGCCGCGGCCTAGGGGCGGCAGCCTCTTAGGGGCGGCAGATATCAAAGTTAATCATTCGTTTATTTACCTTTAGTGCCTTCCATAATACTAACAAATGGAAAATTATTAAGTATTTTAGAAACTTACATACATATAACCTACCTACATGGGGCGGCGGAAATGAAGTGGCCTACTCCTTGCAATTCGATACAATTATGCCGGTCGGTTTGAAACCGGATATACACAGGTTATCCCGGAACGCGACACACTTATATGGGCCACTAGGGCGCGCTTTATACTTTGTGTATGGTGGTCGATTGGCTTCGTAACGCAGTGGCAAGGCGTACGCAGTGTGATTACATCTACTGCGCTGAGGTACTTTGTCAAATGGTAGATCAGGCCAAAAAAAATATAACTGTATTTTACCCATCTTAAAAATTACTCAGCGCAGCGCTATGAAGCTAGCGGTATGATACCCCCGCACTTTGGAAAGCACGTAAAGCCGTTGATCCTGCGCCTGATCTCTCTTCGATTATATCGGATTCCCGTCTCATACTACTATGAGAGTGAAGGAATAGAGAATACACCCTTGTATTACGCATAGACCTGTACACTATAATATCTCCTTCGTACCTGATCTCCGCTGAGATTGGCGCCGTCTTCGAAATTCAGCTAAGGTTTACGGTGGTAGCTATCAAGGCGAATAGATTTTATATCCTGCCATCGGAAAATACCTCTGCATATTTGGTACAACATCGTCGTTATTTCACTGCGGTCATCTGACGTCACCATTGTATATCGGAGAATTTAGAGCATCGAGTGACAATAACGAATTGCTGGTCAGACGTTACGCCATATATTTGTATTCGAATTGACAGCACCCAACATAACTTCATAGTAAACTATAAGTTATACTTTTGCGGTTATGTTGTCGGGGCATCGTTGTCTCTTATATTGTAAAACGTATAATTCTGAACGGGCTGCCTCGGTGGCATAGTTGTACTGCATGCGCGGTACGGCAGCGCTCTGAGATCCTGGGTTTGAATCCCAGGTCGGGAAAGTGATATTTTGGTTTTTCTACTCAGTATCAGCCCGGAATCTGGTGTAGCGGCGTAAAGGTTAACGCCACTGTAGAGGAACAGATGGTTACGTTCCTCTATGGAAGGGGAAGATTTCCAGTCAGGCAGATGTGGCGCCTGACCGGCCGCGGCGCCCTCCGACGGTTCCTATTCGGAGATGGTATATATGCAACGCGTCGCTCAAATTGTGCAAGCGTGATTCAGGATCGACGTCGCCATCTATCGTGATTGCTGTGTGATATCACTGTAGTTCCGTCACTGCATCGATCCTCTTGAAGTTCCGGCGATGTTGACAAGATGGCGGTATATGCACTAATTGTACCGCCACATCACTCCCCCCGGAGACCGGAGGTCGAAAGTCTTCAGGTCTTCAGTCAAGTCTTCGATGCTAAGCGTATAGCATGTCGGTGCCAGAGAGTAGATGCCCCAGTGCGTCGGGGTGTTGATGTCCCCAGTGAATCGGGGTGTAGTTGCCCCAGTGAGTCGGGGTGAAGATGCCCCAGTGAGTCGGGGTAGAGATGCCCCCAGTGAGTCGGGGGTGTGGTCCCAGTGAGTCGGAACCGTGCGCAATTGGCCCTAGTGAGTCAGGGCTGTGCGCGGTAGTCAGCTCCTTTGAAGCGAAGCTGAGAGTTCGATTCCAGTGAGTCGGAATCGATGCTGCGTCCTCTGTGATGAGTTCGGTGCGTCACGTGGCTATACCGCGACAACCGGCGAATGCTGCCCGAAGATGGTCCGGCTGTAGCGCAGTTGTGCCGTGACGTTGGAGCCGAAGTCCGTGCAGGAGTGCCGAAGGTACCAGGCTTGCATTGGCAGCATGCGTGTGGTATCCTTAATGGCGAGTGCTGGCTGGCTGTGCGAAGTGTTGACTGGCTAGGGAAGGAAGTGGCAGACGGCGATGCGGAGCAATCGACGGTGATGCAGATGCGGCTGGTCTCATTGATGACGGTGCGATGAAGTTCAGCGTCAGGGGTCACCACTGTAGCGGTGTAAAGGTAGACGCCACTGTAGAGGAACAGATGGTTACGTTCCTCTATGGAAGGGGAAGATTTCCAGTCAGGCAGATGTTGCGCCTGACCGGCCGCGGGCGCCCTCCGACGGTTCCTATTCGGAGATGGAATATATGCAACGCGTCGCTCAAATTGTGCAAGCGTGATTCAGGATCGACGTCGCCATCTATCGTGATTGCTGTGTGATATCACTGTAGTTCCGTCACTGCATCGATCCTCTTGAAGTTCCGGCGATGTTGACAAGATGGCGGTATATGCACTAATTGTACCGCCACACTGGCATTTGCGCCTGATATGGCGATAGGCTCACCCCCTATCACATCCTGGGACGGAACACACTTGGTGAAAAGTGGGTGTCCTGGTTGCACCTCTGCATATCCCTTCAGGGATAAATGCGTAATGGTGTGTATGTGTGTGTATGTATAATTCTGAAAATTTAGGGATACAGTATCTCTGGTTAAAATTATATTACAACTGTACCTTTAATCGTGCATTATTAACATTCAATAAATCTCCTAAACACGATGAGAATAAGGCTTTAAAAACTTCCGAAAATCATACTTAAAAAGGATTGTTAACATTTAACAAGGACATAATTGTGCGAAGTTGCAGCGACAATTAAGATGATACAAGTTGAAGATTTCCGCAGCGGGAGCGAGCAATAAGTTCGCGTTCCGACAAAATTCGTTTACATTACCATATTCACTCGCAATTGTACTAAAGATCGCTATTCACTGCGCTACGTGTCGTTGGTGTAGATAGGAAATTAAATTTTGGTGATATTATCTTTTTACATTTTTTGTACAGCCTTTAATATATTGCATAATGTAGATGGGAATATCATTTATCATTTGCACAGTAACTTAGTACCTAAAGTATGTTTAGGTATAATTTTCTACGGCCTGAAAACATATTTATGGGCTTTGTATAAATACCTTCTTTTACTTGCTTTTATCCTACTCTAATGTTGAATTCGCGGAATACATATTGTTTTACAAAATATTTCTTAGTTTATTAACTCAGTTCAAATTGGGTACCACAGATGCTAGCAATTATTAAAGTAACGAGATGTCAATATTCCTTCAACCACATTACTAGTTAACTCAGATAAAGCAACTGTCAGTTTGTTAATAATTTTGTGACAACAATTTATAGCCAACGGCCAACCTATTCATGCTGTAGACAAAACAGCGTTTGATTTGACAAACCATATTTATCGCTGTTATTGTGATTGCGTGTCGGTCCGTGATTGTGCCGCGCCGTGAACAGCCGGCCGTATGCTAACCACGCGAGTCATTGTATTCCGCGTGTGCGGTTTTGTGAGCTGTGTCAATTAGTTTGCCAGATTTTAGACAAAATGTTATAAAAAACCAGTACACAGTGCCGTTGTTGGAAAATTGTGTTCGTGGATGTGTAATAAAAAACATATAATTGGAAAACTTCTCCTGTTATGGAAGTCGGTTAAAATTTTCATGGCTGAGGTTTTCTGTATTACTAAGTGTAATATAAATTCACGTATTTGTCTGCAAAGGAAGGCATAGTACAAATAATACCTTCCTTTAAGGCGTCCAATACGTTCCATACACATTATTGAAACGTGTCCACAATGCAATGCGGATTGCTCACCGAACGCCCGACCAACGCCTTCTTAAATTAACAATCAACGGTTAAATAAAGTACTATATTATGTAGGCCTCGCAGGGATTTACGTCCGTAATAATGAGCGTTGGAAAATTCGCCGGAATCTCGGCGGGTACATGAAAAGGCGTGTTTCCCTCTATTTTCATCATGAGTAATGGCGGTTGTGTAAATACGTTTGTTTGCAGGGACTTTATTTTATGTTGTAGTAACGTCTGGGCGGTTTGGTGAATGACCGGTTAATTAATGTGGTTATTATGTCTGGGTGACTTAGGGGTAATGTGAGACTATGTTGGACGAAATATCAAGGTAAAAATAGAAGTGCAACTGTCTTACAAAAAATAATGTAAATTGATAGCTCGCTGTAACGTTTTGAATGCTGAGATATATTAAACACCCAATAGTCTTCCCTTATTCCTATGGGTTTCGACAACGTACGGTAATCATCCATTCTTTTTTAATTGTGGGTGTTTATATATGGTGTCGATCGTTAATTTAATTACCAACGGTTACCAAGTTTTGCAAAAAAATACAATTGCAATGTAATTATCATTTGGTGTAGCAGTAATGTAGTTGAGGTTGGATAAAAATACGCTCCTGATCCACTTACAGTCGACGACTCAGCTGAGTCGAGCTGGCTGAGATTATTCTGCTCCGACCATGAAACAAAACTACAAATAAATGTAAATAGAATTTCTCTACACATGCAATAACATTGTCTTCCGAAATTACAATATTAATAACATAAGCATAGAAGTTTCTCCGGTCCTATTACAGATTTATTAAGATTACAATACAACGATGGGCGATAAAGTAATTTGTGGATATTACAAAGTATATTCTGGCTTCTATAACCGTTGAAACGACGTTATTTATCAATATCAAAACATGTTTGCCATAAGGCGCTATTCCAAATATAAATTTGGAATAACGCCATCTGTTATTTTGTTAGGAAACATCGAACCTTAAATTAGTTTTTGTAAATCCGACCAGGTTGTGTCCAAATTGTTTGCCAGCTATTATAGACGAAGGAGTAACTTTTCTGTAATCCTTGGAGTATATTATAACCAACTGACGATAACAAAAAGAAACCACAATTAATACATTTGACAACGGTAGTTCGTGGCAGTCAGTTTGATAATCGAACCCGAACTAATTATAATCTTTATGTGCATTTTCTGGAAATAGGATAAAATAAATAACATGTAGTCTCGGCCTAATTAGAAATTATTTAACAATGCCCTATTTTACCGCGTGACTGCTACATTAATCACGTTTATATTTAACCGACAATGTATGTTACTTCACAAATTGTTTCTTTGAGTGACGTCAATCTACATCGTTTCTGTTTCCACCAGTTTCCATATAAGTAGCTGACAACGAGTTATATTATTAGTTGATGTTGTAGGATAATTGTACCCGCCTGGATAGCGAACACCGTATACAATATAAAACCACTTTACTGGTGGTAGGTCTCTCATATGCGAAAGTCCGCCTAGGTAGGTACCACCGCAATGTCTTTTTCTGCCGCCAAACAGCAGTGTGTAGTCACTGCTGTGTTCCAGTTTGAAGGACATTGTAGCCAGTGTAACTACTGAACATAATAAGACTTAACACCTCATGTCTCGGGATAGCGAGCGTAATGGAATACCAAATAATACTTTGTATGTCTGGTGTTTCTACTGGTGAACGGCAAGCTCGTCTTGTCATTCAAAGCAATAAAAAAAACATAGTGGCCAACTTATATGTATATATTATGCCGCGTTCTTGAACCAGTCTGTATATTCGTTTTTTATACTTGATCGACAAAGTGACTACTGCACCTGATAAGTGAAGTGGGGCCCAAAAAGAACTTTGATTGAGAAGGGATAGTTATATTTTATTAGTCAATACTCAACCTTGACGCCAGATCACTTACCGTCAGGAGTAGAGAGTCATTTTGCTGGGACCTGGTAGGTCTTTGGAATAGGAAAGTTCATTCCAATAAGTACTTTATTTGTTATTGTTTTCTTCTTAAGAGCGAGCAAGAGCTGCTGTTTTCAATCAATCAAAATTAGAGAATAATAGCCCCTACATTGTGAGACGTTACAATCAATGTCCTAAAATGATAAGTGCAAAGCATTATTTAAATATCTGGGCTGTACCAACCCACCTTTGCATACGACATATATTACTTATCAAAATCTGCTTCTTCCGAATTTATGATCCACCCTAAATCAGACTGTTTTATAAAAATACAAAGCCTCTTAACCCTCATTTTATATTAACACAGGCCAGTGAATGAAACTTGAGCGCTTATTACGTAATAGGCCGACGCGAAAATACTAATTTAAATACTGATTACGCAGTAAAAACAAACACTGAGCCTACAGAAAAATAACTTTGGTGGCCTATATTTTTGAATTTGGTTTTAAATTATAATTGGTTTGCAGATATTTTCCTATTATACAGAAATTGTAGTACGGTCTACTACCAACCATTGAAAATTGTACAGGATCGGTAAATGCGAAGTAATTGTTAATATAGTGACGGATCACTCCCATCTTTAACAATCACACAGACAGAAGAACGGTATAAGCATTGTCGACTTATGAAAGAAGAATAGCAACAAATTAAGAAACTCGAAGGTGTTATTAATCCCATTTTTTCTCAATCTTCTTTCTTACTTCATCTGGTAACCAATTTTTAGACTTTCAACGTCTATGACATCTAGATATACCTCCAAATATTCATAGGCAGTGGAGATCATGTAATTTGGTTGTAAACAGTTTGCCTACTAAAATTCCTATCAGCTAATAATCTTCAAACAGCTATACAAAGAAGTATAAAGTTAAATATATGCCATCGTCTCGACTTGCGACACGTAATTAGTCCCGCCTGGCTCAGACCGCTGCATGCATAAACTTATAAGCGGTTCTAAGAAAAAATTAAAAATGGACAACACTATTTATAAGCCGGTCTACGCTGGGTAATTATTTTCTTGCAGCTCTAGATGAGATTGTTATAATATTTCTTGTCAAATAAGAACTATAAAAAATATATGTGATATTCAAAAAAAATAAAGCAGTTACTTAAAAATATTTTTTCCAGGACCTATTTATAATCATACTTCAATTTACTGGTTAGTAGACCACAGAATTTTCTATTTTTGCATTGTGTAATTTAGTTGTGGAAACTTGCAATAGGCCTTCTTTGAGTGTATTCTTTTCTATGATTTGTAGTAGCTGTAAATTTCCCAATTCTAATTAAAATAAAATAAAATAAAGCGTAGTGTACCTATATTTTTTATACCTTGTCGATGGTAAGCGCATAAATGCTTTCAAACCGAAGCGGTACCATCTAATCTTTCAATAAAAACACTGCAGTGTGCTTTTGGCTAAATTAAATTGGCCCCACTATGTTAATACAATATTTACGTTGCCTAAAATGTTATTTAAAACGCAGTGAGAGTGTGCGTGTAATTTGCTATATGACAGCAGAAATACACAATAGACGAATTGAAGACTATCAAGTCTACTATCACAAAAAATCTCTTCGTTAATGCAACTATTATTAATGTCATGAGACTTAAGAGCATCATTGCCTACACTATAGATCAATAAAGCGCTCTAAATTTTTACAATCATTTTTCATTCCATTCACAATCTCAGCGGCCGGGAGCAAGTGACAATCTGTTGATACGCATTCGCCCGCAGGATTAGACTGACCCGCGATGAATAATTCATTTGGACCTCAAACGAGTGTCCCGCTTTGGACCCTCACATTTTTATAATAAAGGTTCTGTTGCGGTTAATTGGTATGTGGTCAGTAAATCAATGTATATGAATTTAGATTGTTTTGGAATTTTTAGATGGGGTAAAAGAAACTTTGTGGGTTCGGTTTTTTTAACGGTAACGGTAAAAATTGGTATGTCTATCATTATCTAATGGCATAGCCCATAAACGTTTAGCACACTATTAGCCATACCAATACCAAATGGAATGAGGATCACTATAATACTATAAATGACAGTTACTATAGCATTAGTTCCACAGTAATGTAGTGTATTTCGCCTGTAAATTGATAACTTATGTGTGGAGCCTAAATTACCTCTTGGTCAATACTCAACAACTCTTACATTGACACCAAATTAAAGCTGCTTACAATTAAAAATGATAAAGAACAAAAAGGAAATCAAACAAAAACAATTCAAATTACCAGATTTCCCATTAACACTAACAATGCTAACAGAAAATACTTAAGTATCAAGACGAAAGCAGAAGCAACACATAAATAATTTATGAGAGAGTTGAAACCGGCGATTAAGCAAACGAGCAAAGTTTTAAAACATGGAATATTCCACTTTGAACTATTTTACCAGATCCAGTGACTTCGGGCTCTTTGCAGCGACCAAGTTGGCATTCTAAATCTTGCTCGCTTTAAAAATGTTTGGTCATTAGCTGTTGGAGTTGGTTAATTATATAGATTTAATAGAGGTTTAGTTTGGATGTTGGGATGTTTAATTAGCTCCTGGGGGATCGACTCAAAGAACGGTATTAAGTGTGTTTTTAGGTCTTTGCTATAGGGAGAATATATCTTTGAAATTCTTTTATGTTCTATATATTTTCCTTTTATATTTCATTTATATAATTAGAAATGTTACAGTCCTAATAAATTAGTATCAATTACTTTCTGAATCTATTGTAACAAGCCTGGACTTACAGAGTATTAAGTGAAAGTAAATTTTAAATCCTCACTTAAAATCATAATGAAGAAGCAGTTCCCGTTCAGCGTCAGTTAAACAATTATCACCGTATAATGAATGAGCTATTTACCTCAGCGAAGGAAACTCAAGGAAGGTTTTTTCTATATAAACGAATTTGCCGCGTGATTGCGCGGAAACGGAAGCTGGCGGCACGTAACACAATTACCTGGCTTTGACGTCGTGGCTTATTGCGTCGCCGATGTGGTTCTAACAGATTGTACGGTGACAATGTCTCTATGAATTGGCTGGGAAGATGAAGGGAGCTGACGTAATTTGATAGTCATGGTGTATTCAATCTTTTTTATTATGTTAACCAAAGTGTATAATATGACGTGTATATTATGACATACATACATAGTATCCCGCCTCCATCCCACAGAGGTAGGCAGAGACTATGGATTGCCACTTTGCACGATACTGGCTTACTTCTCTCGCTTCCTCCACCTTCATTAATATTTTGATGCATTTCTGCCGTTTCAGGGTACTTTTCACCTGGCCTTTGCTAAGAATGTCAGATATCTGACATTCTTAGACGTAATAATGATAAATAAACTGCAAAATGAAATACATATTGCAGAGATAGGTAATTCTTACAAAAATATTCCGCCAACTAAACGCTACCAGACCCTACAACTCACTTGTCCTACACCCGTGACTTGTATTACTCCACCGAAGTGTTCAATACTTCGAAAATGTTTAAAAAAAAACAAAACAAAAATAATAATTGTGATTCCATTCTCAGATCGGGCAATATTTTATGCATTTTGTTTATTAGCGAAGAATTAATTACATCAGACAACCAGTTGGAAAAGTTACTTATATTCATAATGAAGTAATATGCATGGAGAGCATGTTAACCTTACTGGGAAGTTGGAGTGTATTGAGGCTGAATTAATGGCGTTGAAACTTTCGTTCGCCTGATGGGAAAAACTAGAGCAGCTTATAACCAACTAAAACATTACATAACAAAGTACTGCACATACTCGGTACGCTAATGCATTGAGCGATAAGCCCAGCAATTACTAAATTATTTTACCATAATGGAAACGAAATTCAAAAGCGGCAATCCAGTTTTATCTTAGATAATGTTATGAACATTTGAAATATTGTATTAAGTACTCGTAGTTGCCGCTGACTGAGGGCCTGACAGTCTTTAATTAACTAGTCATTTTGGACTTTAGACGAAGGTAACTATAATGTCGCAAATTATTTGACCACTAATGTTTCAAATCCTGACGGGTTTCAGTTAGTCCATTAATTGATTAGGTTACCTGTAATTAATTGTGATAAGTAATATTTTCTATAACTGAACGAGGCTTAAAGGAATAAGAAAAGACTAGATTAGAAAAATAAGTGCTGACTCCTATTTTGCCCTTTTTTGGATATAAAATAACAGTATTTTTCCCAAGTTTCCATTTGTAACATCATATTGCCTCCTAAGGATGAGACGTTCAGACCGTTATTTATAAACGCATTTTTACTTTGAAATAAAACTATTTTATTGATTTTGTCGCGGTTTTTTATATTATAATTTTTTGCAGATGAATTATGAGAGAAATAACTCAGGATTGAAAAACTATCAGTAGATTTATTGAGAACAGTACTGACAAGACAACGACCAAAAAAGAAGTATACAATTTTCTTTAAAGCGGCATAATGCCAGTACTAATATAGCTTACATTAGTTGTTATTGTTTGGTTTATACTCTTTGTTACTATGCAGTTTAAACATCTGCCGACGTTTCAAAGACTTTGCAGCCTTCATGACTTCGAAAAACCGCAATAATATCCGTAAAATAGGTTTATTTTAAAGTCGATTATCGTAAACATAAGATAAGAAATCATTATGCATTTATACATCAGGATACGTCTGACAAGGTACCTTATTACTCAACTAAGCGAATTCGTTAAACAAGTCCCCGAGTTAGAAAGTTTTGCGCTATTGGTTTTTCGACCGCTTTACGTCGACCCTCTTCGGATCCTTCACGAATTCAACCCTTCGGGAGAAGTAATATCTGCAGGTGAACATTCTAACCCATTAATGGTATTACTTTCGTGTTTTGTTTTTATAATGGTAACAGGCTCCTTAAAAATAATTTCGCGATGTATTGTGGTTTAAAATTGTAGGCATATAAACATGGAGTGCGAACCCACTCCATTCCTTCATGATTAATGCTCAAATATATGCCTCATACTAGTAATAAGTTTCATTTCATGACTTATATCTCATTAGACCTATTTATAATCACTAACTTAATAAAAGCTTTAATAATAATATAATCGTACTTGCATTAAAATCTACGTGAGAGAATATTTCGTTTATGTCAGGTTTGTCGACTACGAGGATCGTTCTTTGTTTACTATTGCTTTGTCGATTCCTGTCGTCAAACAGCGTCAAAGCGCTTACTTCGTGAAGGACATTAAAACGATTTCTGGAAAATAATAAGCTGTTGAGCGTAATCTAGCTGTGAATTTCTCTGTAATTATAATATTCTAGTCGTTCCTGACAATGGTAGTCGTGGGTGGAGCTATCTAATAACGTTACAATATAAATCTATCGTACTAATATTATAAATGAAAAGTCAAGTAGGACTTTTACACATAAATTAATTTTGTTCTAGATTTTAATATAGAATACCATGCAGAAAAGTGTACAGCTACATTGGAGGGATTTGAGACATGAACAAAACCTATTAAAGTGTAAATATAAACCTTAATATTGGCTGACTACACGACGTTAAATATTACTCATTTTGACCCTTAACATCTATAAGACTAGTTTAAAAGTGGAGCAAAACTTAATTAGAACTTAAATGAAGATGCTTATGAATAATGGCGAGGCCTTGGACACCCCGAGTGTCACGTCACCGCGCTTGTCTCGGAATTAAAACTAACCGCCTGTTTATTTAACAACATATGCGACGTTCTCTTACACTATGACAACTTCTTTTCAAATCTTCGTATTAAACTGCATGGTAAGGTCGAGTCGCGGTAACACATTCATCCGTTTTGCAAAATCGATTTGATTTTTATAATCGATCGTCTACCTAACTTTTCATTATTCCTATTGGGGGAGCCTGTAAGAAAATAAAAGGCGTACAATTTGAATTTCTCCCCAAACCTATTTATGTTGCTTTATGCTGGCACTGTCAGCCATCGGAACGTTCATAAATCTATTAACTTTAATTATAATTTTTATAATAGGGAACATAGTTGGCAGAACTGACGACAGATGGGGCAAAATAGTTCTCAAGTGGAGACCTCGTACCGGCATGCGCAGCGTTGGACGTCCACATGCAAGGTGGACAGACGACTTGATAAAGGTCACGGGAACACGCTGGATGCAGGCCGATTTCAACAGGTCCGTCTGGAAATCTTTAGGGGAGGCCTATATTCAGCAGTGGATTTTATGTGGTTGATGATTATGATGATAATTTTTAATAACGTTTTCGTACTAAAGCTCATAATTAATAGCAATGTTAAGAGCAATTAGTAAGTTTATAAGCCAAAGTTTTGAATACCCAAGTTAAAATGAATCAATTTTAGTCCTGAATTAGAGACCCAACGCTCGGTCTATGTAACTAAGTGACTGAACTGTAAACTTTACTGGACACAGAGGATGTTAATTAACAGCTATTATTTAATTAACATCATGCTGTATTTTCAGTGTGATAGAAATGGGTGTAGTCCGGGTTCAGAAACTATAGGAATAAAGCAGATGTGCGTACTAAGCATATTTATTCTTATTTCTAATATTTTCGATGCATAACTGACTGAAAATCTGTAGCATTGCAGAAAAAAATTAAACGTTTGGAATTTGAAAGGTTTTTAGAACTTAGTTTGATAAAATCTGGAGTACAAGTAGATTATCTAGATTTATAGGATCACGTCGTACCATAATACAAACTTATATAACAGTCTTTTATGAAACTAAGTGTTTTCGTGGCTACAGAGCTGTACATATACCCATTGAACTAGTAGTAGGTTTTAAGAGACAGAAATTTTAAGAACGTGTATATGCAACGTAGTGTTGTATAAAAAAGGTTCCTTAATGTTTTTAAACCGCTGAGGTTTAGAGTTTATTCTAGGAAAACGCTAAAACTTTTTTCAAATATTCATAAAGTTACAGCACGGTGTGAGCCCCGGAAGTTATAATTACATTCGTTGAGTTAAACGCTGTGACTTCGGACATAAGCTACTGGTGATACTGCCTTCCTGTCCAGCAATTTGTACTGCTAATATGTCTTTTAAATATATTATTAAAAGACAAATTTGAAGACTATTTTTCAAAAGAGATTTTTTGCTATGATATGCAAACAATCTCTTTTGAATGCCTTAGAGTTCATTTTGTTATTGATAAGTCCGAAGTAAAGAGAGCTGACAGGATTAGAGTAGATGATATAGGAATAATATTTTTCGAAGTTGGTAAAACATCAAGTTGGGAAGACACTGCAAGAAGAAAGAAATACATATGTAGGTACTCTATTAATATGGTAGTCGCTTTTATACACATTATAAAGTAACTAAATTGAACTTAATAGTAAGAACAATGTGTTTCAATATAATTGCATAAAAAGGAGTAATTTTCAAATCCAGGAAATCTATTACTGTCTTAATAAGCTATTCAATTTTACCAATTCGTACGTTACCCACATTATGTAGATTGTCCTCACAATGAGTCCATAAATCCTCAATCAATCTTGATGTTTGCTTAATCTCACACGAAAATAGGTGTAAGATCTTGTCTATTATTATATCAATCATCTTCACTATGACCGGCCCTAATGCCATTTGTGTCTTAATTATCTATCACAAATTAGATTCCACGCGACAACATGACACTTACACCGTAAACACAATATATTTTGGAGCCACATAAACATGATTTAGTCAATATGTAATTTTTAAATAACTTCATTATTTCATGTATGTTTTATTATTAAATTTTAATTATAGACCCAAATTAGATGATAATAAATATTATATTTTTTTGCTAGCGGTTCTATCTTTTACTGGAGTAAAAGTAATTAATGAAATTTAATATTCTATATGCTTCAGAGACAGCTTGTCTTCTTATTAGTGAAAGAAGTTTTGGAGCATGCCTTTATTTACTTACAACCTTTACCTCTTTTTAATATTAGTGAAGATTTCTTATTTCAAAACCTCGTGGAATCCTCGCTGAGTCTCATATTGAATTACAGCCAAGGGCGGCCTGCCCACTTACAAGTTATTATGTTATTAACAAGGCAAAGCCAAAGGTCAAATATTTCATCAAGGACGGGGTCAACGGCAGACGTCAATAACTTTGTAATAACATCAAACCTTGTTACTCTACTGACAGCAAATTAAGCAATACTGGTGAGGTTCGAAATTTTACCTTATGGTCTACTTATCAATTGAGTTACCTAGTCAATTACTTCGGATACGATTTTTTCTAATTCAAAGCGTATAACTACTTTTTAGGATAATATTTTAATAGTAGACGCAACAAAGGAGTGGTCTTTTGTCTTCATTTTCTTTTGTTTAAAAGTGGTTATATCCCACGGTTATACCCGTTAACTTTTATGTATGATGAAGGTGTTTAAGGTAATTTGGATATTAATCGAAGAAGCTGATCGATACCAAAATGGCAACACAGCCAAGAAGCAAGTATAAATAGGAAAGTTCGTAAGGTATGAAGTTACCAAATCTCCGTTATTTATAAGGGTCAATAGTATCATTAACTGACGGGAATGCACGTAATTGATTGAAATATCTATGGAGCGAAGGTAGTATATGAAAATCATCTAAAGTTTCTGACTTCACTTATTGAACAGACGTGATAATAATTAGAATAATATAACGCGTAACCGTATATGTTTTTACTGGTCGCAGAGGTTTTACCGACTGTCTTTGAAGATTTACGGCGGCTAACGATATGTGCCAGCGTAACAAACTGACACAAAAAATAACCGCCTATAGAGAGTCTCTCTCGGGGATTTGGGGAAACTAGAAGAGATTTTAAACCACGATACGATATCGGGTCGTTTATCGTCCTAGCTTTGTTCACGTCAAAGGCTTTAACTACAGTTTTTATTCCTGTTGTTAAAATACTGTTTTTTTTCATTGTTGATATTTTTGATATAAACAGCCCGGTCTAGTCCAGGACTTGGATTTGTGCATAATTTCATTCAAGTCAATTAGCTATTTCTCCAATTTTTTATAATTAATTAGACTAAGTATTTAGATTCAAGTATTGCACGAAATACCACCAAGTTACTAGTGCCCTGGGCCCTTATTCTCTATGCCACACGTTGCTTTGATAGTGCGTAACAAGCACGTAACTCAACGCGTCATGTTTAGGACTATAGAATTTGGCATACTGAATACCATTCTAAGCACATTTCACGAAGATAACATGACACGGCCGTGTTACGCGATTACGCTGTCATACAGAATAAGGGCCCTGAGGAAAGCCGAAGACGGGAGGGCTTGGAAACAGCTCGTCATCTACTCCATCAAAACGTTTCAAGACGGACACGACCTTCGGTGATGAAGAATACGATCAAGAAGAAAGGTCGTACGAAGTTACCACGTATGAATCCGAAGATAAATATATTTTTACTCTACCCCCATTCTGACGTCATCGGAAATAAAACCGATTTTATACCAGAAACATTTATACTGTTTACCTTCCTTAAAAATGTTGGTAAAAACACGTGTCACCTCATTTTGGGATATAAACTCCAGACTAGGTCACCACGATTCACGTAATGCTCGGACTAGATTATGGATTTCCAACGGGTTTTTATTGGACTAATTTATCGTTTGTTTTTACCGATTCAGTTTCGTATTTCATTGTACGTATTTTTGATATTAAATGGATTTCGATTTAGTTGAATTAGTAATGAATACTGAATTTATGATTCTAGTTAAATATGATCTGTTTGTGTAACTATCGTATCAGTTATTGGAACATATTTTAATCATGTTAAAATTGTGTAATTAATATGCAAGTCATAATAAAAGCATACACGGATATAATAACACTATGTGGTAGGTCATTGGTATGTGTGAGATTATGAGATATAATAATAATAATATCAGCCCTGTATTATATACTTGCCCACTGCTGAGCACGGGCTTCCTCTACTACTGAGAGGGATTAGGTCTTAGTCCACCACGCTGGTATGAGATATAGGCTGTGTCATTCGCCTTTCCGTAAAAATACTTTATCTACTTCAGAAATCATTCCCGTGAGTTCTCACCTCTTCTGCTGCGTTACCCTGGCTGTCCCATTGTTTTGGACACCCTACTCCAGCGCGGATGTCTCATGAATTATTAATTCAATTCGTCCGAGACTCGACCGATCGTCGACGCTATAAGCTGCGTTCAAACGCTCGTTTCTATTCTAACCCCAGATTCCTTAAACCGGGCATTAACATCTGTTTGGGTTTTGTTACATTCTGGTATTTGCAAATGCTATAATTCAATTGGTTTATGTTTATTTGAAGATGCTGTATTGAATCGTGTTAGACTAGGTCTTTCTGAAATGTCTGGGTAAATGACATTTCCATCTGTTACTCTGGAACTGCAGTATATGAGCATTCTTATGTTTCTTTTTCTTAGACATTACGGTCTACTAACTGGACAATCTGCATGTACTATCCTATTGCTCGCGGCAACCTGCTATAGACAAGACAACCTGCTATAGACTTAAGAAAGAGAAGCAACATAAAGTTAATTACATCGAGCTCACAATGGAATGAACCGATGAAGCGCATGAATAAAAAATAAGAGACAAAATATTAAACAACAAAGCCTACGTGTAAAAGCCAATTTATAGATTTGACAGCCATTGTGTTAATGAGAACAATCCCAAATATTCGAGTTTAATTAATTCAGTGATTAACTGGTTATGCAGATAACTATGATGTTCTAAATGTATTTACAATAATTTAAATTCACTGATCACAGTTCATTTGCTTAAATATTAATTCATTTCATGCTGTCTTTATCAGAAACGAAATACGTATAATTGTTAATGGTTCTGGCTTGTCAATACATTATTGCGTTCATGTTCTCGCTTTTTATAGCAGAGAGTAGATAGAGGCAAAACTTTTTTAATACGGATACACTACACCTGATTATAAGATGATTGGGATCTAAGAGTCTCTAATGACCAGAGATGGTTATAGATAACCAGTTAATACAATTATACCGGCTTGTTTGAACCGAATAAACACAGGCTGATCTCGGAACGCGACACTTACATTGGCCATTATGGCGGGTTTTAACACATTGTGTAAGGCGGTTTCCATCCGGGGGGTTACCAGTATCCTACTACCACTAGTGTTAGGTACATTTCGAGCTTTATCCTATATTAATGCTAAAAGAAGCCTATCGCATTGGGGCATAAATTCAATTCCCGGAAACTCAGGTGTGTAATATTTTGGAATTTTGTAATTGAAAACATAACACAAATGTTATTTACCCGACATAAATAACGCACCGAGAACCGGAAAATATACGCTGAAGCTACAATGATGATGATATAATGGGATATATCTCAATAATTTAAATACATAATATGTAAAGAACAGTACGAAATATAATATACCATCTTTTCTTTCATGTTATCGATACTTAGATCGGCACGCCTGTACCACAAGCATTTTGTACTGCTTCCTAGAACTTTCCATGTAAAATATCACAACTTTCTTATTAAATATCCTATACATTATAATATAATTAAAGTCCATCTGGGTGAGGTCCATCCTGCTGATGTTTATGCTAATAAAGTTTTAATCCAGAAAAATAAACTAAGTACGTACTTAGTGTAATTATTGCAATTTTGTATTTGTACGCTTACTATGAGGTCATTGCTTGAAATATAAAAAAAATCATCATGTGTTGTCGAGCAATATTTGAAGCAAGTTTAGAATTCTTAGTGATTGTCAAAAAATTAAGATAGACTCGCCCCCGATCACATCAGGCGACGGGACTCACATAAATCCATAAAAAATGATTGCTCTGGTTACACCTTTGCTTACACTTTTAGGGATAAAAGCGTAATGTGTGTGGGTTTTGTATGAAAATGCTAAATTGACAGCTCGTTTTATGTCATGTCTGGTGCAGTAACAGCACCTGCGTGGTTTTTTATGCTAATCTAATTGGCTCATTACCATAACCATTTTAAATAAAGCGTAAATACATTTAATATAACATTAGAAGAGCCTTCAATTTGGGGCCGAATATTAATGAAGTCCTTTTGAACATCTAATATATCACTTACAGCACTAAAATTCTGATACAAAGTTTATTTGTTATTATCTCTGTTTCGTTTTTTTTTTATTTTACCTACCTTTATGCGCTCAAAGTATTAATTTTAGTTTTAAACATTGTTTCTCAGTGACTGAATTATGTATACAATTCTTAATGAGACATAAAGCTCTTCTTAAACCTTAAACCTTATTCCGACTATATTTTATTAACAGCCACATCTTTACAGATATATCTTTATAAATAACAAAGAAAAGTAAATGATAAATGCTACACCGAAATTACATTGGTTTCAAATCTACATCAGGTTTAACAGCGTGGGCTAGAATTCCACTTATTCGAGCGCAGGCTGATGTATGGCTCGGATTACTATTATTCAAAACGAGGATGTCGACATGCTATGAAACGGACGCGGAATAGAAATATCATATTTTATTTCGATTGTGAATGTAAATGGATGTCGTTGGTAACATTTATATGATTTATTATTATGAAACTATTGGTATAAGGTATAAAATTTTTAATAATAAAAAAAGCAAAAACAAATACGTCACCACATCACGTCCTTGTCCCGAAGTTGTAGGAATAGGTGCAATGACGGCACACACTTCGCCATTTGTGTTTCATCCCATGATGTGATAGGGCGATCCTATCGCCATATTGGCAACAAATTCCAGACTCCGGACTCTATACTGAGCAGAAAACCCAATATAATTTGCCCGACCCGAAATGCGAACCCACGATCTTAAACATTAATCGTATCGCGTAAGCAATACAATAACGCCATCAAGGCACACAATTTTTATTGCATTTACCCGCAAACGAATATCTAGGGCACTATTGTGTGATCTTTACCGCCAATAATTACCTAAATATTAGAAGACCGGGGTCCAAAGAAAGAAATAGGGATTAGGCAACGGCAGGGTGATGGCTTTCAAAAATGTTACCCAAAAAACAGCAACTCAAACCTGTCGCTTTACATTGGTTTTACAATATAGTATTACTTTTTTGAACAAGCTAGCCTCTTAAAGTTACAGACAAGAATATCTTCAACATAGGTGTAACGCATTCATTTATATGTAAAGATCTTGATATTGATAGACGACGCATGGTTTGTACAAGAGGCATGATTTTTTCCACTCGACTTCCCGATATTAAAGGTAAGCAAGGAAAAGATTTATGAAATTCCACTCCCTAAAATTTCCTTCACCGTTTCTTTACTCAAAGTGTTTGAAATTAACCATTCGTAATTTAGTATTAAAACATAATTACGTCCAAAAATTCCCAGACACTATAATGCCCAAAACTTTAATCTAGACATAAATTGGACACGAAATTGGATCTCACTTTTGCAATATTGAAGGCAGCTCACGTTTCTTAATATTATTTTTCTTTGTAAAATTGTTCTCGATAAAGTTGTACAGGAGTTTCAAGAGCACAATATAGCGACTGAACCTTGGGGGGAAGGCAGTCACCGACCTCATAATCTCCAAACTTTACACATAAACCCTTATTAGCATACGTGCGTGACCCTACACAGACCCTTTCACGTTAAACATTCAGTTTTATTTTGCTATTCTTTGACTGCGTCCAAAATTGCGCCGAGTAAAAATAAATTTTGTAAGATGCGGTTCGTTTTTCTGACATTTTGGTGGGAAAGGGAACATTGTTCATGACATAAATATGTTAGTACAGATAACCAATTGGTTGGTAAGTCGCTTGCTTGCCAAAGAGCTCCACAATTGTAAATAAAGTGTAGCAAAACTCTTGAAGTCTCAATGTCCAAATATTACATTGGCCGCAATGGCCTTCACATTGGAACCCAACAGTGTGCCCATATAGCTTGGCGGCCTGAAATAGAAGTTGGGTAGGTTACTGTACTGACATATTTTGCATACAAGAAACTTACTAAACAGTTTTATTTATTGCCTTAATTGGTAAACGAGCTAGCGGTCCACCTGATAGTAAGCAACACCCGCCAGCCATTGACTTCACCTTTTTTTTTTTAGTGTCGCGGGGAAAGCCAAGGTACATTCAAGCCGTTGCCAACCGTACCTAGTGTCTTATGTAAAATTTTATAGAACTATTTATACTTTTGTGTATTGAATACACCGTATAGGCTCATATATCAAGGAGACATAGCGTTGTCACCACAGACCACGCGTACATTTTAACTGAAAACTACAGTTTGGGAGAAGCGACCGACGCGAGATTGCTCGTAACCGCGCTGCGCTGAAATTGAAACAGCCTGGTCGAATCTGTTGGACATGACAACTTGACTGTAATAGATGGCATTTCAATCCAGAACGGTTCGTTAATTGCGTGGTGGTAGTTTATTTTCGTTCTTGGTAAGTAATTGCTAAATCAACGAAGCGTTTCCAAATTTTATGGGAGTTTGGGCCTTTTTGAAGTTTTTCAATTGTGACGACTGGAATTACGGAGCGAATGGATAATGATTCGATTTTTACAACCGGCTACTTGCGTAACGGTAATAAAATTTACTAGGGTAAATCTTGATAGAATAAAAACAATGTATTGCCTTCTCTGAAAATTCAAGACTTTCTAATCTCAGTTCATAATACGCTAGTATATATACATTAGTAGGAATATATAATATATCTAGGAACAACTACAAAATATATTAGTTTAGCGCACTGAAACACAAACACAAGCGTTCGTTAGTATAACGATGACAGTTTACCGCTGTTGCCGCAAGTTTGCGAATAAAGGTGATATCCACGCGCTACGTGCAGTTACCAACTTAGAGATGGATGAGCGGAGTGGGACGATCAATGTTACATTTACCCGATTGTAGCAAAGCGGGTTATGATTTAACAGTGTATGTTTTATAGCTCCTAATCTACTTACTTTGGCTAATAATATATTATGACGAGTGTATCACGTATAATTTATGATGATGAAGTTAATTGCATGTGGTTATGTATTGAAACGAAACGAAGAACATTTTTAGAATCTGGGTAATGTTATACATTATTTAGATTCCGTCAATATTATTTCTACCGCCAGTTCGGGAAGCAGTTCTTACCAGAGAAGAACGGACAAGAAACTGGTGTTGCTCTTTTTAAAATCAGTTTATTGGTTTTACATATAAAAACCTATATACATACACATACGTATATCTAAAGCCAAAAAAGAAGTATCATAATTAATATGAGTACCAAAAAGAATGTGGATTCGAAAACATCGATTACCTAC
This sequence comes from Manduca sexta, assembly GCF_014839805.1. Classification (NCBI taxonomy): domain Eukaryota; kingdom Metazoa; phylum Arthropoda; class Insecta; order Lepidoptera; family Sphingidae; genus Manduca; species Manduca sexta. The sequence goes on from NC_051123.1 coordinate 11,648,667, forward strand.
TTATATCGTTTTCGATTCACAGTAAAATCACAGCTATATGTGTATTTAAAACATGTAAAACGTAAGTATGGAAACGTTTTCCTTTTCTGTTTTCCTCGTTTTGCACACCCTCAAAAGAGTACTCCGCAAAGGTTTATACGGAGAAGGGGAATCACTAATTAATTACTGAACCAGAATAACAAATTCTAGTTTAAACATTTACCTAACTCAATACCAAACAAACAAAACTAATGTGTGTTCAGGCCAACTAAAGTAATTACATACTGAGCGATCAAATCAACTAAATTGTAGCCAATCTGTATTCAAAGTTTACTGATATACCTTTATTAGGTACTGGGTTTTGCTCTGTCTGCAATAAAAATGTTTGTGGAATATTGTACCTACTTAATACTTTTGCACGATGACAAGTTACTTGTCTATTATCATCATCATCAGCGACATAGTCATCTGCTGAATGTTCGGCTTATGAACGCCTCCCCTAAAGATTTCCAGATGGACCTATTGAAAGTGGCCTGCATCCAGCGAGTTCCTTCGATCTTTATCAACTCTTATGTCCACCTTGCAGGTGTCTTACTATATTAAATACTAATCGGATATCATGTATGCGCCAAATTATTATCCAAATTTAACGTTTACTTCTAACAAACATCCAAACGCTGTTAAAACCTTTCTCATTCATGGTAGTAACTTTTATACCAAACGTTACAAATAGAATATTTATCTAGGACATCAATTACATATCGATTCAACAAAAATCCCCTCACCCGGTTCAAAGTTTAGCAATTTACCTTTATTAGTTATGCATTAGGGGTCTGGCCGGCCCTGTGATGTGTTTACATTATGGACGTTCAATTAACACCGGTTAGTTTGAACCCTTTAACAGTTCCGGCACATTTTGCTGGACCATTTTGGCGAATCAAGTTTATAGTTCCACCCTGTGGGTTTCAGTAGGAAATTGTTTGTTAGTTTTTGTTAGAGGTTCGTTTGAAATAACAGTGTTTTATTGAATTCGTGTGTAAATGAGAAGTTGAATATTATTAACCGATCTTTTTTATAAGAATCTCTATTTAATTTGGTATAGGTACAATATACTTTTTCACGAATATTGCATAGTTTTTACGACTGACTCCTAACACGCAAATACAAATACAATAAATATTTGTGGGCAGCAGTACCATACCACTTTTTTATTTTCGTTTCACGAGCTATAACGAATATAAGGAAAAAACTCACCTCTTTATTAAAAATAAAGTTAACGCGTGTCTAGGCTGTATGGTTTTTGTCTTTTTGCTTTCCGAAAGAAAAAACAATCTAGATGGCCATGATTTTCATTGCGTTTCAATACGTAATATTAATATTCTGTGATTTCAATTATATTTTAATTTTTTAGCTTAATCTACACTTTAATAATGTTTCGAGTAGTGTATTTTTTTGTTGAAAATGTGCTATTGAAACTTAAAAATTAGAATTTATTTTTTAAACCAACTAGAATAAAAAGAGGAATTATAATAATACATCTTTTAATTTTTTTATCTCTAAGGCTGGAAAGATCGTATGCCTTAGTATTATAAAACTTTTTTAAAAACGTTTTCACGTTACAAAGTAAATTCTCGAGATGTAAATGTAAAATGTACTTATGTAAAATTAAAATATTAAGATGATACTGCAATAGACATTCAATTTTAAGTAATAATTTATGCCAATGTTTAGTTTGTTTTATAATGTGCTTAAAGAACAAAAATTCAAATTCAAATATCGAAGTCGAATAAAAATATCTGAAACGTTCGTTACCTTAAAAATCTCTAAATAATTATAAATAAATGTGTTTATTTGTCCGTTAAGTTTATTGTAGGTATAAAATAGTGGCCTACGTAAGTGTGTCGCGAGGCGGGATCAGCCTATGTATATTCGGTTACAAAAGGCCGGCATAATTGTGTGGTCTGCCGAGGGGTAATCATCTCTCAGCAGTCGACATTCTGGACTACTCCACTTACCATCAGGTGCAGTGGAGTCACTTTGTCAAAAGTTAAAAAAAAAAAAAAAACTAGGAAGAGTGAAAGATTTTGTAACAGAAGTTATTTAAATGTTATTTTTATTAAGATCAAGGTGTTCATTTACAAGTTAGCAAAACATAGAAAATCGCCCAACAGTAGATGTAAATAGGACGCATTAGATGGTTGTATTTATATGGGGTAAATATTTGCTAGGACAGGCGAGTCGGCGCGGAATAACACCGGCCCGGCATGTTTGAAATGTAAATGTCTATAGGCACCAGTCCGGTCCTGGGGCAAAGCAAATCGGGCACAAAAGGATAGGTACATATAATCATTTATTTATTTGACACTGTACACCAATGTATAATAAAATAAATAAAATAAAAAATAAAAAAGCCTTTTATTTCTTGCTAAAAAAAGTTACAATTGAAAATATTAATTACAATTACAATTTTATCAGAATATAAACATCACAGGAATTCATTATTTATTGTGTTATATAATCATTTTATGTGTTTATAATTATTATTATTTTATTTTTGTTGAACTGCAATTCATTGTATTTAAATTTGTGTAAGTAATATTGCAAGAACCCCTCTCAGTCGAAGGTAAAGGCCTCCTCCAGAGACGACCAACGTCCTCTATCGTTTGCTATTTGCATCCAAGAACCTCCAACTATTCTTACTATGTCGTCTACCCAGCGTGCCAAAGGTCTTCCTCTATTTCTTTTTCCTAATGGGCCTGGCCACGACGTCGTTTTCGTAGTCCAACGTTTGTCGTTTAATCTAGCTATGTGTCCAGCCCATCGCCATTTTAGTTTTTGTGAATGGTTGAGTGCATCGATAACTTTAGTTTTGTGTCTTATATGTGTATGACGTATTTTATGAACTTTCCGTATTTTTAGAATACTTCTTTCCATGCTTCTTTGGCAAGATCTAATCTTATTTTTTACTCGACTAGTGAACTTCCATGTTTGGCAGGCATAAGTTAATGGAGGGAGTAGACACGTATTCATTACCTTTGTTTTAGTTCTTATTGGGATGTCGCTCTTTAGTATTTCTCTTAGGCTCCAAAACTTATTCCATGTAATTTTTACTCTTCTATCTACTTCGTTCTCGTTGTTTTGTCCGTCGAATGAAATCTGTTTTCCCAGATATACATAAGAGTTCATATGATAGAGGTGTATTTTTTAAACATATTGGTGTTTTGATGGAGTTTGTCTTGCTCAAGTTAATCTCTAAACCAATGTATAAGCGCGGACTTAATCTATATATACTATTATAAAAAGCTAAAGAGCTTGAACGCGCAAAGTATCTCGATGATTTCGATGAAATTTGTTATGGAGATATTTATTTTTTTTAGTTACAGACCCCGCAGTCGACACCGAGGGAAACCTGCAAATGGTCTACTGGTTTACCCCCGGCTTAGCGACTGCAGGGCCCTGGAGGAGAATTGGAAGAGGATAGTTGGGAAGTAAGTTGGGAAAGGAGAACCGAGAAGGGACCATCTTAGGATTGGTGGAGGGGAAAAGTAAAGGAAATGGTCGCGAGCCCTTATAGACCTCGATGTAAATTGTCAACCATGAGGTATACAGATTTAACTATGTGCCTAGGACGACAAATACGCCTCATGCATGGGCGTGCGCTCGGTGTGGAGAGCGAGCGCACAATGTTTGCCTCCAGGGGAAATATAGTTTGAGACCCTGGGAAGGACATCGGCTACTTTCTATCATGGGAAATTATTTAGCGGGATTTTTATTCCAGAAAACTTTCACGCGGGAGTAAGCTAAAGCTAGTGCTTTAATACAACTCATAAGTTAGACTAATATGACTCATAAATCGTACTTGTGTTGTAGATGATGCAGAGATAAAACAATGTGTTTAATAAAAAAATATAAGGAAGAAAAATTTTGTAGAAATAATATATCATAATTGTAAAGAAATGGGTAACTACATGAAATGGCGAAGAGTTTCGCTGTCTATAACGGTGGTATCACACTTGGCGAGTTTGAGGGAAAATTTGCGTTATTACGATAATCCACCATCAACTTTGAACATAAAACAAAAAGTCAAATTCCCTTGCTTTTGGGCGGAAATATTTTGAAAAATACATTAAGAGTAGTGCTAGTATAATTTCTTTTAAATCGAAAAGCTACAAGCGTACTAAACGTAAATGACGAGTATAAAAATAACATTTCAAAATAAAACGTCTTTAAAATCCAGGTCTTCTGAACAAATTTTCCCTATACATTCTGTTTGCGCTGTGCCAGCCAATTTGTTTAAGTCAACGGCACCTCCCCCCCGCCGCCCAAAACTTTTCAACAGAATACTTGTTTTTCAAATTTTGAGTTTAAATGAAAGTTCCCCGCGCTCTGGACTTAACGTCTCCGGTTAATTTGTTTCGTATCAGCACGTTTTAGTTTTGATGGCTCAGGAAATCGCGTGTTAACGCTTTAAGGTAAAACGTAAAATGGGAATAAGTTGTTCAAGATTACGAGAATACGCTTCAAATATTTAGATAGGATCTTTTATTTATTTTGGTAATAGCATTTTTAAAAGTAGGCAAAGGAGCAATTTGGTTATTAATAGCCAGAGGAATTGTTGAAGCTATACTGACCCTTGGTGCCGCGCAGATGGTTTCAACTTGTTGCCAAGATCAACTGCGAAACCGAGTCGTAAGTATAGCTTGTTTAAATTAATTTCAACTCGGTCCTTGTTATTAAAACATTAACCCTAAATTTGGACATTAAACGGTCTGGATGTTTCACATTGTTAGAGCGTTTATAACGTCAAAATGTCACTCGATTCACGTTTATTCCAAGTGTTTTAAGTCTGAATATCACCTTTCTAAGTAAATCGAATGAACTCTTGTTTCTGCTCGGTCCATTTGTAATTAAATGAATGGCTGCGGATTACAAAGGGCTTTAGTTTCGAATAAGCGTATTGTCATTGTCTTTAGAGGGTCTCGTGGGTACGGAAGGGAATAATGGGATAATGCACCATAATGCTTTGTATTTTATAAAGGTCTTTAGTTTTTGGAAGTTTGTTTATGGGAAAATGTTGTTAGCAAACACCGCCCATCAACTGGTTATTATGAAAGTTGACATCTTATGTCTCAGGATGACAAGCGCAGTGCTATGATATTCAAAATTCTGGGTGGTATTGTCACTGTATATGTACGGTTGTATCTCTTCCCATTAGACAAGAGACTTGCTCTTTCAACTTTTAGTTGTACAAAAAGAGGGCTTCGAAATGCCTCAGATATGGCATTGTTGAATTCGTTGTTTTTAGTAAAACAGACAAAATTAGTGATTAATTACTGATGACGAATAACCGCCATTTATACCTCCACAATAATATTATCAAAAGATGCCATATCTATCTTAGTAAGACTTCATTATTTTCCTTCTTGATTTGAATATTGAAATTGTTCATATATTTTTATTAGTTTTATAAAACATTAACTATTGAATTGTAATTATTAAAAAATACATTTTCTCTTGACAAGGGTCTAGACTCTAGCGTAAGCTCATATGATGAGGGTAAGACAATGTTTTTTTTTTAATTCTACTTTACTAAATTCATATTTGAGTTGTGTTAGTAATCCGTCGGCTAGACGCAATAAGAGCGTGCCTAACGCCTGTCTGGGCATGGTCTAGCGGTTTAGCTATATTGAGAAAAATACTTTATACCATTTTAGCCTTTATTTTGATAGATAGAGGGGTTTGTTTCTGTTGCACGGTTTTTATATAATTTTGTCAACGAAATAATAAAATGTGTAAATGTAACACTCTCTTTTTATAATTCTTCCATCGAAATATAAGTTTTGCTTCGGTGTTATTACGGGCGATATGAATAGGGGCGAGTTAGCGATACAGACTAGATTTATTGGCTTAGAAATAGCTCGCTCACCGACAAAATTCGTTGGTGAATTACAGGCATTTTATAGTCTGTGGACATGCATACTATCGAACGCTTATGCACTCCTGGTATTTTGGTCGACTTTACACGGTCTTCGACGAAGGTTTGGGTGGTTAAGAAGACCAATTTTATGCGTGAAATATTTATTTGTTTTATCAATATTTTTAATGTAGCACAACATGTTGCGCATCGTATAGTACAAAGTTGAGAATCGTGTTGCGCAACAATTACTTTCAGAGAATAGATTAATTTAATAATGGAGACGATAATTATTGTAACTTTTATAGTTTTAATAAACCGAATTAGAAAATTAGTTTAGAAAAGTTTCTTCTCACATTTTAACCTACTCGCGAAGGGCTGTTTATACTTAATAAGTTTCTAATTATCTTGTAACACAAAGTAATTAGTGTACATACAAAGGCCAGGCAGACTTAAAAATTTCGAAATTAATACTGAAACAACGACAAACTTCGTTCTTTTCTATACTTTCGTACTTAAATAACTTGATTTTAATAGGTAGTTGGTACGTTATGTTATGAATATGTATTTAGTTAACTAAAACTCCGCGGTGGCCCTCTTCGGCGCATTAGGGACGGCTGCAGGCTTCCTCTGACGTTTGTCTAAGACTACATCTGCAGCCGCCCCTGCGCGATGCCGCCTAGTGCGGCCCGTCTCCTATTATGGGGGCTCAGAAGCCCCGCGCGCCGAAGGACGCCCTCGGCGTCTACGGCAGCATGAGGCCAACTGCACACTGCCGTCCATCCCGGGGTCAACCGAAAATTGTGCAAGAGCGCACAAAAATGCACTAGGGCGGACAGCCCCCTGCTGCCCGCCGACGACCCCCATCGTGGCCCCTATTAGTCGCCTTTTACGACAGGCAGGGGATACCGTGGTGGAATTCTCCAAACGCCCCCAATCCACAGGGCGGGTGTATAAGTGACCCTACTGCAACTAATGGTAAGTGTAGTGGGGTCGATTAACGAGATGTAGAAAACTTCGTCCTGTCGATCCGAAAGCCAAGGGCCAAGTGCGCTGACTAGTCGACCACCTTTACTTAACGGTTTTCATTGTTGGTGTTGCCAGTTTGTAATTTTAATAAAACCATAGAGTATTACAATTTCATAAAACAACTGTAATATTTCCGGAATGAGGCGACAACAGAGATATGAATATCTCTCAGCAGTGGACACAATTATGCCGGCCTGTTGGAATCGGTTATTCACAGGCTGATCTTGGAACGCGACATACTAAGCCACTATGGCGGGTTTTAACACCGTGCGTACGGTGGTCGCTATCTGGGCGGATATATCCAAAACACTTGCACTAGCATTTAATGTATAACTTAAAATATTGTAATAGTCATTGTACTCATATTGCACAGCTATTGTAATTAAAATTGATTAATAAAGACTCAATTGGTCTCACAATCACTGTAAATTTAATGTTTCTCATTTGTACTGACTTATCAAAAGAGCCAAGGGTTGTTCCTCTGCATGATATTTTTTTCGAAATTTAAGTAATGCTATAAAATACAACATATTATACGTCATAAGGCGTCACATTGTTTGCGTAAAATGTTACATAATATACATGTATAATATGAAGTTTTAATGCAAGTGATTATCTCTTAAACTACTTTATATTTGGCTCTAAAAATATTTTCATATTAGGAAACTACTTATATACCTGAAACTCACTAATATAGCATTTAAAAGCTTCATTTTGTATTATCAATATTGTCAAGGAAAATAAATTCCTACATCAGAGTCATTTCTATTTCATTTGCCAATTCCACTTGGCATCGCTGCAGTGCCAGATTTCCCGGAATATGGATGTCGCAGTTTAAATGTAGTGTAAACGATAGTCCCACTTCACCGGTCATATTTGAATATCACGTTACTTGAATAGCGGTAATATTCTTACATTCTTATGGTTTCCTGGTACGTAATATCGGATAATGGGTGAAACGCGTGTGTCTGTGGCTTTATTTCTTGTTTGTGTTATTGAATATGTAACAAATTAATTATGTCTTTTTGAGAGAAAAATGCGAATTATATTATAATTCATTATTATTATTATTTTAGAGATTTAATATGGCATTAAATTCCTGTGTTAAAAAATATTTTGTATAAAAAAAATTATGTTCGCCGTGGACTCCAAAACGGCTGGAGCGACTTGATAAAATATTTAAGTAATCGTATCATTACCTACCCCAGTCCGTAAAGTTACCAATTGGACGACCAGAAGTCATATGATTACAGATATAATTAGTGCTACCCATGCGAAGCAGGATCAGGTCCCTAGTTGTAAATATGCGCAGTTCTATTAACCTACTACTCTACATTGTTAATCTTTGCCCGTGCATACTTCTGCAGGATTGTGCACTCCTGGTCCTATACAGCTGGTTGCAGTCCAGACCTATTCAACGTATAGAAGTGATATTTCTTTAAATTTACTGTGGAATAAATAGAAGTAACATTCTTTAAGGGTTTTATAATGCCAATGCCTTTTTATAATAATAACTAGCGTTTATTTTACGGCTTCGCGCCTGTGAAAGAGTTTTTTCGGGATAAAAATTTCGCTATGTATTTTCTCGGGTTAAAAAGTAGTCGTATGTCATTCCCAGGATATCGAACTATCTATATAAGTAATAGTATATTTAATTTAAATTCATCTAGTAGTTTCAGACAGACGGACGCGGCGGGGATCTTTGTTTTGTAAAATAAGGATTATGTTTATTTCACTATTATGTCAATTCAGTTTTTTTTTTTCAAATTATAATCAACTATTTAATCTGCCTATCGTGATCGGTCACAGCACACTCTGATTAACAAGATTTAAGTAGTCCGTGTTATGCTGCTAAAACAATAATATAGTAGTAATAGCTATCGTGAAAAAAATATATATTTATTTATATAAATTTTTAAAAGTTACAGTTTGGAATCTTCTATGTCTGCTAAAGACTATGTAATATTGATTCGCTGAGGATATATACCAACTGCGCTGTTATGTACCCCTAGTATTGGGAACGATTTTTCACGTGACTTGCTTATTGCGCTCGCACGTTGATCTTTTTATCTGACAACAACGACTGACAACAATTATTTGTAGTTCTTTATTGTACTGTTTATTTGTTTTGTATAAGAAAGATGTTTTATTTAAACCATTTTATTAATCCCCTCGAAATGGTATACTATTTATTTATAAGGTTTACATGGTCGGTGACCGTATTATTTTATTACTAAGAAGTATTTTTATTCAGATATTTGGATGTATATTGTACAAATCTTTTCGTAATTAAAAAAAGATAATATTGCCACGAGAAACCTACTTTTACTTTAATCACGTACATAGCTTAACGTTTTTAATAGTTGTTTTTAGTTCACTGAAACCGCTTTATACAGTCTCTACTTTTGAATAATCTATAACACCGTACATCACTACTTAACTATGTATTCCTGGTACTACCAACGGTTTTAAAACCGGCTCTGTACCATGGTGGGCGCCATTTTATTACTATAATAACACTAGTTAGTTTACACGATTTTCATACCCCAGCTGAAAGTTGTTATTTTATTTTTCATTTAGGTAGACTTATCCAGAAAAAAATAATAAAAATATTCTATAATTATAATACTCGATAAAGTTTCTTTCTACCGCAAAGTCTGAATTAGTAAATAAATTCAATACGACATAATTTTTTTTTTTTTTATTCTATAGAAAGAATTATAGGAAAGTCCATTACTGTTTCCTTTAATCGTTTCAAACTATATAGAAAACATGTGGTATTATTTCCTAATATCAAAGCCATGTTGCTTTCGCAGTTAAATCAAATCAAAGATAACCGTTTAACATAACAGTTTCTATTTATTTGACTGTAATCAAAATTATATATAATACTAGATGACCCGGTGAACTTCGTATCACCTACATACATTTATTATTGTTATTTATTGTGAAACACAATTTTGCCATACAATACGTATGTTATCATTATCTGTCTCTCGCTAGTCGAGAGTACGGTTTGCACGTGAAGTAGCTCGTCATACATTTGATTAACTTCGACTATCTAAGTCATCTTCTCCGTGGCATTTTGCGACAATAACGATAAATAAAGTTCTCACGCACTGACAAATTGATGATAGATTTTAATAATAGTCTTGAAATTTATTTATTTATTTTCTATTTTTAAGAACCCACTGACACTTTTACACTTTATTTATTTCTGAAATGTTTTGTATTTGAACAAAATAAACCAAAGAAATCGGACTTCATAATACAACTATGAAACAGACTTATTTCTGAATACATCTATATATATGTTACAGTTCTTTATTTCTAAAAAGAGAAAAAGACATGAAATGTTTGACAGGTAGGAACATTTTGTATTGAAAACTTATATTGTCGTTTTTAGTATTTTCCGTTATTTATTATTTATGTTCGTCACCGTTTAATCCATCCCTGGACTTCCACAAATAATTCAAAACCAAAATTAGCCAAATCGTTTCAGCCGTTCTCGAGTTTTTAGCGAGGCTAACGAACAGCAATTGATTTTTATATATATAGATTTATTAGTCGAAATCCACCCCTACATTATGGGGCCCTGGAACGCACCTCAGTATATTATAGTTTAACTGCATTCAAACCGATGTCTGCGACTACTGACTGCAGTGATGTAGTTATTGCTTACTCTATGGCAATATACATTACAGCTTATTTATGTAACCCTGGTAATAAAAGTCGCTGTGCACGTGTTACACCGTTTGGCGGGGACCGGGGTTGATTAATAATTCTGAAATTCAATTTATTACATTGTTTTCTACGCAACGTGCAAAGGTAAAATTTCCGTGACCTTTTTTAAACACTGCAATTTTACAGATTCGTAATAATATGTAGCAACCAAAAGCAGATTGTCCTCACTGTAATTGTTTTTTTTTTATGTCGGCCATACGAGAATATTATATGCTTGATAATAATAAAATGGTGTTTAATTAATCTTTAAAGGCTACAAACATCAAATCATTTTTGACTTGACATCTGACTCATAATTACAAAACAACGATCTATGTATGATAAGTCAGTGGTACAATTCCTGTGTATGCAGCCCATTCGTAGTTTAATTACTTTATAAATCAAACGTTAGTAGCAATGATTAAATAAAAAATAAAAAAAAAATATACGGAAATGTATTCATTACATATTTAAAGAGGGTCTCAGTAATTTGAACTCGGGCCATTTTGATTCAGGAAAATGGACTGAATAGCAACTAAAATCTAACTCATCTGTGGTAACTATAAAAAACCGAATTGCTGAATTCGGGAATTATCCCAGTTGTATAACTATACAGAGGAAAAGTATTCAAATTATTACATTTTGTCAGCTTACGTGATTCGCGAGGTGAGTTATATGCAAATGATTAATCTGTAACGCAGTATACTGCTGCAAGCTTATGCATTCTTAGTACTTGTATCGACTTTGAAACGTAACAGTCGGAGGGCGCCAACAATACAATCGACATTTTTTGAGTATTTTATATTTTAAATTTTCATATTTTAAAATGCACTTTGAGATAAATACATTTTGAAAGACTAAGTAAGTTCTAACTTATTCTAAATTTTATTACTTAAAAATAATTACTGGCTTTAAGTAACATAAATAATGTACATGAATAGGAAATAAAAATAAAAATAGAGCAATAGGGTAAAATCGTTACCAACGTACCTAATTAGAAAATATTTTTTATTCAAAAACAATTATAATTATTTCCATAAGAAGAATTCGAAAAAGTAAGTACGTAAACTAAACGGTGGTAGTTGTTAAAAATAATCATTATAATATTATGAAAAAGATCTAGTTAGAATATATAAATATTGCTCGATGGATTGTTGTTACCTAGCCAGTTAAGTAAGTAGTACCTCTTTCTCTCTCGTTATCATTTTACCCGTTCAATTGCAAGCTACATTCAACTTATGCATTCCTAGTAATGCTATCGAATACAAACGTGACTGCTTGCACCACTGTGAATGCCATCCAGTAAAAGTTTTGCGGCAATGTATGGAAAGCGGGCTAGATGTAATATTACTAGCTTTTGCTCGCGGCTTCGCCGGCGTGACGCAGTTTTCCGGGATAGTTTTTTCCGATTTACTTGGTATGTATCGACTATATATAACCAAATTACACAAAATCATTTTAAATAGTTAGCATACGTGTTATTCTGATATATAACCAATATTGTAAAGTTTCATCCAAATCCGTTCAGTAGTTTTTTGATGAAAGAGGAACAAACATACATCCTTACATCCATCCTCAAACTTTCGCATTAATTAGTGGGATACACACTTTTTTTTACCACTCTGTCATGACGTTACTTACGAATTAATGAAAAAAGGTTTACGCGCCTAGTGTAATATGTAAAATCGATATTCAAGAACTAGGGTACCATAGTCTTATAATTGTTCTCTTAGATAAAACGGCATTTGGAATATCGTCTTTAGTTTTTTTACCCAGGTTAGCGGACAATGAGACAACAAAAATAACATATAATTTTAAGTTAAGTTATTAAGTGTTGTTAAAAAAAACGGTTTATACTGACAAAAAATTACATCGTTTTACCCTGCATTTCATGCGCCAGCGCAGTTTTCACCGACCCCATAGCATTCAGTTCGTAAAAAACTTTGTATATTATTACTAACTTTTACCGAATATTTTGCTCAATTTTTAATTATAATTGATATATGCATGAAACAAACATACATTTTTATTCTCCACTAAAGGGCAAAATAATATCGCTATTTCTAAATCTGTAGTGAGAGATAAATCATATTTTAAAATTAAAATAAACGCATAAAATATAAATACTGTAAAGCATTTTAATCACTATTTTCAATGAAAGAGAACAACATCCCCTCTGTAACATTGGCGCCAACATCACTCCAAAGCCACCCTTATTTATTGAACCCGAAGTGCGCCACAGTATGAGTATGTAACAACCACTGTTCACTCACTACTGTGTTGGACACTGCAAATCTCGTACTTGCGTATTTAATCTGCTGTTGTTTTCCCTACTCAATACTTATGAACTCCTGGTACTGCACATTGGTGAAACACGTGGCGTGTGTTTCCCGCATGCATGCAAATATTAAATTAAATTTATATTTGCCGATAAAAATAGTTGTGGTCGTTATTATGAACGTTTTGAGCACATTTTGGTTTTATAAAATTAAAATGACTTTTTACTGAATTCTGTTTACTTTAATTAATATAATAATGGTCATAATTATTATTATGAAATGAAATTATAAAATTTCAATTATTTAAAGAGCATTAAGAATTTAACGTTAATTCATATAATAATAAATAATTGACTGTATTTTATTAGTTAGTAACTTTTTATTTTGGTTAATAATTGCAGTCATTAGGTTTCAAAATCGTATATGTTGTAAAACAATAAACTAAAGAAACCTCCTACAATTAATATACGAATATATATTTTGCCTTGCTGTTATTTGACTGTCGTGCCTTAGTTGTACTACGTGCGCCGTCCGCTTTGAAGTCCTAGGTTCAAATCCTATGTCAGGCAAAGTGGATATTAGGTTTTTCTGCTCAGTATTGATTGGTCCGATTGGAATTTATGGTCGATATGACGATAGGCTTATCCCCTATCACATCATGGGACGGAAGTGGAACACACTTGTCGAAAAGTGGGTTATCCTTCTGCCTGGCCGTCTTTCCTGCCCACCTTTCCAACGTAGATTGAAGTATAAGTATACTTTCGCACACAGGGATAATTGTAATTTTAACAATAATAATTTCATTTAAATTAAACTAATTTTCGGATTCTATCGCGGTATTAGTGTTTTATTTTCTCCCGATGTTTCGAAGACTTTGCAGCCTTCATGGTCACGGGGGGGACTGAGGTGTTGTTCATCCGCAAAGTCAGAGTTACAATATCTACCTACATTTTCTAACTATACAACTTTTTAAATTTTTTTAGCTGTTGGTGGTCCGATCTACGCAGAATGAGCTCACAGTGTCTTGAAGTCGTCGGGAGAAAAGTAAAATATTAAAACCGCGATAAAATTCGTAAAATAGTTTAATTTAAATGTCTAACATTCGCGTAACCTTAAGAAATAATAATAATTTCTTCAATTTTTTTTTTCGAAACACTTTTTTCCGTTTTCCTTATAATTGCCGCCAAGCGACATAATTATTCCTGTGTTTATAAATCCGGATACGTACACAATTGATTCTGAAACCACATAATTATCAGATTACTACGGCGGGTTTTATATCTCGTAAAGTAGGATGGTAGCTATCTAGGCGGATACAAATATCCTACCACCAGAATTCTTAAACATTAAAATCTGATACAAGATTGCATATGCAATTGTAATAGGAAACCTAGCAGTTTCTTTAATTGTTAATAATATGCTTGATTCATTAAGAAACTTAAGGAAAGGTTTTTTTGATGGGGATCGTAGACAAAAGTTTAAAATTTAATACTTTTTTAATTTATGCCTTATTTATGAAAGCTTACGAATTTATTTTCTTTTAAATATAACGGAAATCACAACTAACCATGCACAAGATCAGAAGATTTAAAAAAAATCCACAATATCATTACGCCTGCAACTTGGCAGAATTCCAGAAAACAATCATGAATTCCAGAGTTCCAGCTTAACATGCTTATCGAGACTGCTCAAGATTTTGGCCACTAGCGCGCTCGCATTTCAGCTCGGATTCGGAACTTCTCTTGAACTGTTACATGTTTACCGTGTAGAATAGAGATGATTTTATCAACGTGCTATATTTTCACGACTAATTACTTAGACTTGCTTGATAAGTCATGGTAATACGCGCTTAAGAATATTTTTTTTAAACTAGTCAAATTGTATCACGCATCACGCCTTAATCCCCGAAGGATTAGGCAGAAGGGCAACCAGGTGGATTTTAATACATGATTTATTATAATTTAATAAGGAGAATTCAACCTTAGGCAATTCACTGGCAATATTGAAAAAATATTTTTTTAATGCCAGAACTGAGATTGCCCAAACCAAAATTGTTTCTATGCCTGCATCAAAATCAGCACTGCTTTATTTAATGACCATTGTAAGAGGGGTGCGAGAAACGTGTTTCACCAATATAAAGTACCAGAACAACATAAACGCGAAGTGCTGTTACGAAACCACAGATAAAAAAAATAAGTTTAAAATAGTGCAGCTACGGGAACAGCACGGCAGAAATACTAAATGCTATATATTTAAACTGGGATATTTGTTATGTTCGCCAAATAGGATGATGGCAAATGTTGGACAGAAATAATATTTTGTCCTGCAAATAAATACGCACTTTAATATTGAAGGTGCGGTGATACAAAATAAAGAAAACAAATGACTATCACATTTAGTTCTAACTACACTCTAAAATTTAAAGTTACGCTACAAGGGTTGTCAAAATCTCTCACTTCAAAAATCCCAAAACATGCCAAAAAAAAAATTGTAAATTATACAAGTTGGCATCATGACTTATTACAATTACAGGAGAAGAGTAACTAAACTACAATATAATATATTAAGTAAGTTTTATCTCGGTCTTGCCCCATAATGTTTCCTTTCCTCAATGTACACAATTGCAGTCGACCCCAGTTTAATTTCTGAGGAGGGGCAGTTAACACAGATTGAATACATTTTATTGGCTATCGCTACTCTACTGGATAAGATGCTCTGTTACGTCGATTTATTACACAATCTGTGACGCACACTACTGTACATTTATGCACTCCTAGTAATTTCGGGGAACATAGGCCGGCTTGCACCTTTGATATAATTAACATGAAACCGTTTTTACCCAAAACATAGATGGCGTTGTTCTATTCTAGAATAAAAATAGTATCAGTAGGTAATAATGACGGAATATTTATTATATCGGTTTATTTACACATAAATTTATTAACACGCATTATAAATGAACATTATGTATTTATTTATTTATTTGGACAACCAACAAAACATACACCATACATAACTATTTGTAACATTACAGTAAATAACTGCTGCAGTGAAGTTTTAATTATTTTATGAATAAATAAATTATTTGAATTAAACCCAAGCATTATGTCGTAGATAGAGTTGTATTTATTACAGCCACATGAGATGACACATAATAATTATTTTATCTCAAATATTTTGATATTAAAATGCTAGTCTACATGCACGCACTGAGAACAAATTGTTTATCAGTGACAGTGTATGCTTTTTGAATACAAAATGTCGCAGAATTTACAAGTACTATTAGCTAATTAATCGTTAATTTTCACTACCTTAAATTCATCTTAATAAAAGCAATTAATCTAGTACAATCTATCGATAAAATTTAATGTAATTAGTAGGGTCTTATAGACAATCGAAACTCGAATATCGACTTGGAGCGTTGTTGAGGCAGAACGAACACAGGAAATGCTTGGCATTTAATTGTACTGAAAATTGAAGGGTGAAATTCCCAAGATGTTTGGGTGAAACCGTGGGAGGTTAGGGTCAAAGTTTACTAAACTACCAATAACCCTTGATAAGACAAACCTTTGAAGTTATTTGCTATAATGATTTATACTTTTTATAATAACGGTTCTACTGTTTATCTGCCATTGATTTCGTTAATGATACAAGTTGACATCACAGTGATTTCGTCAAATACGAATAATAATAATAACGGATACAAAACAAAAAGTGCTATAATATAGTATAAATTTCCATAATGTTTTAAAAATATTACGCCATTTTACTACTAACAGCTTCTCTTTGTTACATCCGTCATACTTTGTAAGTACAAAATTTACTGCTATTGGTTTATGGGCGCTTGGTACTTCTCAATCGGATTTTACATGATTTACATGAAACTACCAGGCGCGAGTGTAGAAGAAGAACTTTGTAACAACTAACTAACTATGCATAGTAAATACCTTCTTAAATAGTTAGGTACCGAGTATGTTCTAGACATGGTGAGAATGCTGGAAAATAAATAAAAATAGACAGACCCCAATAATTTGGAGATAAATTTCATCTAAGAACATTTTTACTTTATTTTGAGATGATCAGACTATATTTTGCATAAATTTAATAAAAAAATTGAATTTTAATTAGGTATAATCTCATTTCACAAAAACCTATGCTTTAAAGTAACATCGTTCTATATACATCGAAACGTAAAAATAGTTTAATCACATTGCCTAATACAAGAAATAGGCAATTATTTACTTATCAGACGGACTCGTTAAGATTTAAATAAAGAAATAACCTCGATCATTTTACATAGTGTCGTGTAATAGATAGATACTGATCACATTCGGTAATCTGGAGTCTGGAGTCAGGACTCGTTCCAAATTTAACCGCATTAAGATGTCTACTGTTCGTTAAGAAGCAACATTTATTTATACACCCGCGTTTTTCGAGAGATTTTAAGTTCTATTTATTTACTACATGTTATTAATCTGCATCACTGATCATTCTTACGGAAAATATATTTAGGTATCGGGAGATAAAATATTAATTGAATTGGTCGCTAAATGTGGCACCATTTTGAAGTAGATGAAATAAGCAACTTGGGTCAACTGCACTAAAATATACATGTTTGTGGACAGTCATTTGGCATGGATCAAGGTGTTGTGAGACTAGAAGTATTTTGTAGATCTGTACATGCCCGTGAACGAACAGTTTATTTAGTATTTTTTTTTTTTGGATTTTTATGCGAGTCATAGACGGAAAGCTAAGCTAATTTAATAAACTTTAGATCACATTTTTTTTTTGTTTATTTGTATCACGATTGGCCCGCGACCGGCGTTAGGGTAGAACTCGGCTATAATTTTGTATATAGCACAAGTGGAGCTTAGTATTGCCATCACGCTAAAATCCGCCCTGAAGTGTGTAGTATGGTAATGTGTTTTGTGTGGCTAGTGAGATTACTGACCGAATTATCTCTTATAATTGAAATCTACTGACCACATACTATCAGGTGATCGTGTAATTTTTTCTAACTTCTAAAATATGTATTAGTCTAGTATTTAACACCAGTTGGGTAAAATTTATTCTGTTGAGGTATATTGGCTTTAAAATCTCATGGGAACTGATAGATTTTTGCATATAAATACGATATGAATATGAAACAATTCGTTCAGCGGCGGTGGAAAATTTAACGCGCAGTCATACAAGTTTGATTTTATTCGCGCGCGCATCTTACTTCATCAGATCTCAATACTACTCGAAAATAAAGACAAAGTTACTTAAATTTACATAATAATATTAGCCCTGTATTATATACTGTCCCACTGTTGGGCTCGGGCCTCCTCTACTACTGAGAGGGATTAGGCCTTAGTTTACCACGCTGGTCTAGTGCGGACTGGTAGACTTCGGACACCTTCAAAATTCCTATAGAGAATTTCTCAGGTGTCTAAGGTTTCCTCACGATGCTTTCCATAAAGGAAGTGATAATACACACATATTTTTCTTTTGGAAAGTTACAGGTGTGTGCCTTTTTGGGATTTGGACCTGCGGACGTTCGTCTTTGCAGTCCGTTCCAAAACCAACTAGGCTATCGCCGCCTAAATTTACATAATATGTAAATATCAGAAGGTGGACAACAAAAAAGCAGATGTAACACTAAAATCGGTTTTCTTTAAGCTCAGCATAGAGACGTTGTTTTCTCGCAGTGTAAGACGCTTTAGCGTGGTCAGTGATTGAGCATGACATTCACATAAATTATTATTTTATAAGTAAGATTTATAATTCTCAATGTTTAGGATAAATCGTGTCTTTGTAAATTAAAACTGGTTGTAGAATAAATTCAAAAGATCTTAAAGATTATTATGAATCCTCACGATGAATCTAGCGTGCCTTCAAAATATGCCGAGATACAAATGTTAGGTTATAATTTACGAACTATGGAGCGATGTTCAGTTTCACAAATGAATATTATAATTAGGAAATCTATGTGGGTACCGGATATGTTTTATTGACTAAATAGCGGCTGAACATA
The DNA here is from genome assembly GCF_014839805.1 of Manduca sexta. NCBI lineage: Eukaryota > Metazoa > Arthropoda > Insecta > Lepidoptera > Sphingidae > Manduca > Manduca sexta. The sequence goes on from NC_051123.1 coordinate 11,667,607, forward strand.
TAATGAAAAAGCTGGTTATTCCTGTGAGATTTGACTTGAGTTCAGTACGCGTATTCGTTATATGAAATGCCAAAATGGAATTCAATTATGATTTTTATATTTACGCGAATGCTAGAGATTGAAATGAAACTATATTTTACGGATTTTATCAAGTATTGTAATTTAATTCATCAAAAAATTATTTGCTTTGTATATTTTGTGTATTTTTTCGTGTAGACTACTTTGTAGGCGTCATTGATGCACGACTGTAATGCTGAGCGTCTCAGGTATTCTCTTCCGCGCTCTTCTGAAATTCACATGTGTCGCAGAATATTGAATACCAGGATTGCATAGAGTGAAAGAGATGTCCATGCAAGTATGCAGCGACATGGAATGGAGTAATTCTTTTCGTAAATATGCAACACTGCAAACAGTTCCCTTGAATCGGAATTACAATTAAACTGTGGAGGGTCCAGACGCTATATACATACATCGAAAGGTAGTAATAGTGCACACTACGTCACTCAAAAAATTTAGCGTGGGTTATTCGCAGAAGGTAAAATAATATTTTACAAACATTTAATATATGCTTTCATTCTATTTTTGTGCTTTTTTTATATAAATCGGATGTGTCGCATTTCTTCGCTCGTACACTCAAAAGAAACGCCAGAAATATGTCAGTTATTTGACCAAGTGACACCGTAGTGCGAATCATCAAAATTAATTACTATGGTGAGATTTAGCCTAATTTCGGCCATGGCGGCCAATCTCAACGGAGATCAGCCAGGTACGCAGGAGATATTGTAATGCACAAATGTGAGCGCCATGGCGGAGGGTGAAATTTTTAAAAAGGTAACCCGGTGTAAAATAATAGGCGTCTGTTAAGATATCGGGGGCAATTTATCGGAAAACAAAAACTAAGACAACGAACTAGTCTTGATTCGAAATCGACAAATGTTGACATATCTGCTAAATTACCTATTATGCGTGAATAATTGAAACATTCATAAAATCGAACAATAAATGTAGATAATTCTCCCTCCACTAATCACAAATATAAGTACTTACCTACTAATTTGTTATAACAGGCACAAAAGTAAGTATTAAAATTATAACCACACTACCTCCCTATAAGTATCTATTTATTTTCAAAATAAAAATGTAAATGTAATTTCCCCTTATAGAAATAGGTATCACGATCGCCAAACAGACCAACAGCTTAAATCTACCTACACGATAAACTTATATAATTATAATCAATTTAAATAATCAAGAAAGGTTATTCGTTAACTTTTGCTTGTATCGTGGTGCTATTTTAAATTCAATAAAATATAATATTTATTTTCTTCTAACACACATTTTGTGTCTGAAATCAAAAACTTTCAGATCTACTTCAAATATTTAACTATCTAAATACTTATATGTGAAATCGTAGACTAATAATATACTTACGTAAAGGTAGACATTAAACTGATCACAGGTAGTTAATTCCACTATAATACACATTTATTTGTAGCTTCTAAATGGTAACTAAGTATCACAGAACTATCAAAAAATAAAATAAATATGACAATTTACAAACCCCGCAACTTGGTAGCATAATAAATTATGACGTTTGATGGACGTAAAAAGTGACAACTATACAAAGTCGGTTAACGTGAAGCCGAAAATGCTCGGGTTCCCTTTGCCCATATCATAGATAATACACTAATGCCCATATCTTCCGCACGATTCCGACAAACACTGGCATAGAAATTCATAGAAAGTGCTGCCATCTATATTAAAGAACATACTACAACATTAAGCCGCTTGACAGCGGGTTACCTTGCGCCTGTGGCGTCACAATTTCACTTTGGTAACGGAATTCCTGGGGAACTAAATTTTAGATGCGCCATCTAACGTTATTTAAAATAAGTAATCGATATCGATTAAATTATCAAACATACTACAGGCCGATGTCATTATTAATAAGTTAAGCTATTATAATTATTGTCCATTGTCTGATATGTTGTAAATTTTAATTTGCCTATTAAATATATTGTTTAGTATCACCGAAAACCTAAAAGGGAAGCCGGTGGGAATCGGCTTGTATGGACGCTTCGCCACTGGTGTGCGCAATACACAAGTGCACTCTTTGTTCCTTCATTCTATTATATATTATGTATTTTCTTCATAATTATGTCGGAGAGATAGCGATTCAGCATGAGCGGAGTGAGACTAGGCGCAGGTCCAACGGCTTTCTGAGTCACGAGGTTATCATACCAACAACTTTATGACTCCGAGCTCATGGAAAAGATGGAAAAACTGTCACAATTATTTTCGCCCAACCTGGGATTCGAACCCAGGACCTCAGCACCATAGTCGTATTCGTACCGCGTATGCATTATAACTAGGCCAACGAGGCGGTCGAATTTCAAAATACTGGACAAAGGATGCCAAAATAAATTCTCAAACAGTAAGAGCGAAGCCACACGATGCGTTTAAACGGTGTTGTGCGGCGTCGCAGCGCAACGCTGTTTACTGCGATGCGGCGCGTCGCTGCAACGTCAATGGCTCAAGTGTGTAGGGTCACTTAAGTCTATTAACGACGCTTGCAAGAAAGAAACCGCAAACAATACTCCAGTGGCGGCATGTTGTGAGTCCGGAACCGCAGCGCATCACCTCTCCCTGCCTCATCTCTTAGGTCGCAAGTCTGGTCGCTTTTGGTGTGACGCACGGGTACCTAACGCGCTGTTTGACATAGTATAGTGATTTATACGTAGGATAACGCAGCGGCACCGCTCCGCACCGTCAATGCATCATGTGGCATCGCTCTAAGTCCGATGGTATGACTTGTACTTTCTGATATGTCATCTCTCTGTGGTTATGTAAACTCGAAAGGTTTATAATTATATTTTTGAATCTGGGGTACTGCGATTTCAAAATTGACATTTTACAATTTCATAAGAATTTACAGTTAGGATCACATTGTAGTCATTTTACTTCGCTGTTTATAAACAAGAACATGCGTGGCGTTTGTGTTTCGACGTATGACTTGTTTCGTTCTTCTCATACACTAAAGTCTCACTAAACAGGGAACTAACAAAGTTTATGTGTGTACATAGGCAAAAGGTTTGAACACACAGAGTAGTTAGTAGCAAACATAAAGTTCTGTTATTGGTTTATTTGTTAGTTTTCCAATGTTTTCTTTACATGCATTGTTTATTTAGGCTGGAGATGCTGTTTCCTTTTGGTTTTGTTACCTTTAATTGGCAAAATAAGCTATTATAATCACATAATATTCAAATAGTTTTTAAGAAATTATACTCGGGACAATAATTGTAAAATCCACAGAGAATTACTGGTGGTCGGTCTCTTATATGTGAGAGTCCGCCTGAGTATGTACCGCCGCAATACCTATTTCTACCGTTAAGCAGCAGTGTGTAGTCATTGTTGTATTCCGGTTTGAAAGACATTCTTGTCAGTGTAACTACTCGACATAATAAGATTTAACATCTCATGTCTTAGGATGGCGAGCGCAGCGGAATACCAAACAATACTTTGTAATTCAAGGTGTTGTACGGTGTTACTACTGTTTATGAGTGGTTGTATCGCGTACCATCAGGCGAACGACAAGCTCGTCTTGTCATTCAAAGCAATAAAAAAAGTCCAGATCCTACAAGTCAGTAACCTCTAATTATACATTTCTCATTTTTGCCTATATGGTTTTTCAGCCTTCTCAGGGCTATGCTCGCTTGGTATAGTCCATCAAATAATATGCGTTCACACCCACACGCATTTATGTATTGTATTACAGTCGCTATGACCACTTCGTTGTACCCACACAACCAACCCACCAATCCCTGAATAGATTTAATTCTCACCTAACGCTGTATGAGATCTTGGGTTTAAAGAACGTAGTTAAATTTCAATCCTATCAGTAGAATACATAGATTGCAGTATGTGAAATGAGTACGTGAATATTTGTATTCTGTGATCCTCTGCACTAGATAGACCTCGGTAAGGTTATGCACTCCTAGTAATATAACCTACGAAGAAACGTGACTTTGAATGCAACACAAGAAAGATATAATTAAAATATTTTTTACCGCACGCATAATATTTAAATAAAAAATACTCGAAAATAAGATAAATTATGTCATGTAAAGTGGAAATATGCAATAATATAAAACTAAGCCTGATTTACGTTATTATTAATTATTTTCATCACGTTGACCTTAAGCGAGCTGGTAGACAATAAATTATTTACGAAAAGACATAGGCGGTAGAGGCTGGGTCGTTTTATTTCCCAAAGGGTTATCTCTGATTTATTGCCGTTTTATTTAACAACTAGTTAAATGATCTCAGGAAAATATAACTTTGCATACATTATAAGATTATTCCAAGGAACTATGTTTTATTACTATCATAGTGACTAATATTATTAACATTATTGTTACATTTCAAACTTCTAAAAAGATAAAGTTTCCAGATTTATTAAATTTGCATTATGTATGTATTTAATATTTTGGTCCTTTTTTGAATTATATCACGAAAATTCTCTCGATCTTCTTACACCAACAAAAGTGTGAAAAATGTGTAGGAGATTTCATATTTGAAATTTCAAATAAAGATTTGAGAGGCAGCCGACTTGACAGCATTAAAGTCTTTTGAACCCTATAAGAAAGTGAAAAAAGCAATATCTATGATCGTACATTTGAAGTACTTATTCATAACTATTGCATGTTTAAATATATTGGAATACATACGTATAGCTTTATTGCAATGATTTTTGTGTTGGCTGTTATTTGTATTTCCTTTTTTGATTATGACAAAGAAAAAGAAAAATAATTACTATTCGAACACTGGTTAAATTTAATTTGTTTTTGAACTGAAAACCATCACCTTGAGCTAATTATTCAGTAGATAATTTATTATGTTAAGCAAGTTGACTTAATAAATTATCTAGGAAAAGTCATGGGCGGTAGAGGCAGGATCGTTCTATTCTCCAAAGGACTCTCGCTTCTTGGTTATTGGAGAGGTTGAAACACTGCCCAATTTATGTTACCCTAGTACACATATAGTTTTACGTTTGTCTGCTTTGCTTTATTTATTTATTTACTCTGCTAACCAACCGGTCAAGGAAGGTTTAAGTCATTAAAAAATAAGTAAATGTGTATGAGATATTTAAGTTAATAATTATTATAATTACTGTATGTTTTTGATATTGAAATCCGTTATCTTCCTTGTAATCAATCATGTGATGTACCTAATAAAACTCTATGTAATCATTTTCAAATTGAAACATGCCGGAATTAAATTTTAAATTAACTGTACAGAATTAATATAAACTATTAAAAACTCCTTGTTATTTATTGAATCCTGGTAAAATATTTGCTCAACTGAAAGGGTCCCGCTGTGAAGTTTCCGTTCGACGAATTCAAAGTTCCCTAACCCGAACAAAGTTCCGCAGGATGTACAATGCCTGGTTTAGTTTTGCATTTACTTCGAATATCCTTTAATTATTTATCATTTAATACTTTCTCCATTAATCAGGTTTCTTTTACAATTATTATTCAAAGCTCACTAGAGTGTTTTTTCTCGGAAAATATTGATAGTAAAATTAAGAAGAAAAAGTTTGTGTTAGTGACAATATCAATTATTATATTGAGTATATTTTCAACGAATTCTTATAATTTTTATAATTTTTTACAAAAATTCACACACAGACTTAATATTGTTGAAATAGGAAATTTTAGAAGATAGATATTTTATTTGATAGCTTAGACTACTTATATTCCAGGATCTTTAACCAAATACATAATACCAAAGATCATCTATAAAGAACACGTCTATTGCCGCGAACAAATGTCACTTTCAATGTAATTACAACCAGGGATGTTATGGAGCTCCGTAACCGTAACCGAAACTACCGGATATCCGAAATAAAAATATATCCGTAACCGTAACCGTATCCATTATAAAAGTTTCGGATAAGTTACGGATAATATGTTCCGACAGGTTTTTGTTTTATCACTCACGTGCTACGTGAATTTTGTATAGTTTGTTTGTTATTTTTAATCATAACATAACCTCATTCATATATAGTATTTTTTTATTTAGTAAAGTGAAGGAAAAGTTTTGATGATACGTACTAAATTCATTTATAAGGACAATATGCGACCAAAGTAATTTAATTTGTTTTTTTTTTTTTTTTTTTTGTTCAAGTGAAAGGTAATTTTGCAAAATGTAAACAGTGTGATAAAAACTTTTCACGGAGAGGAGGTGGCACTACTTTACTGAAACTTCATTAAAACACAGAGGGTTTCCTAACACCCATGTCCCCCAATTAGTTCATCGATTCAGAATCGACGATGACGACGAACGATAGTTAGTATTCGTCGCCCTACTGTATTACATATTTTTTTTTTAATTTATTTTACTTTTATCTAATATCCGTAACCGAAACTATCCGAAACTACCGGATAATCCGAAATAATTACATATCCGTAACCGTATCCGAAACCGATATAATTTTATTCCTATATCCATATCCGTATCCATATCCGAAATTTCATATCCATAACATCCCTGATTACAACATATAGGTAGAAAATGCACAACACATATATACCGTTTTGTGTCGTTATGCACGCACACATAAACAAATCTTTAAAACTTGTATGTTATTCTACTTTTTTTATAAATTTGTCCATAAGTATTTTCTCGCTGGATGCGGGCCGCTTAATTGATCGATCTGGAAATCTTTGGTGGAGGCCCATGTTTAGCAGTGGACATCTTGCGGCTGATGATGATGATTTGCTCTTATACATTATTAGAAAGTAAGATCATTCAAACCATGTCCTTTATAAATTGTTTAAGAGCAAAGGGATTAAATAAATCAAACACAAATTTAACCGAAAGCTTTACTTAAATTATCTCGATTCCCTTCCGTGAACTAAACAATAACTAAGTTTATTATCTCGCCCTAAATATTAAATGCAAAGTTTAATCGAATAATTCCTTGTTTATCAAGTTTTGTATAAAGTTGTGGTTGTATTCGATGATACCGTTGGAAACGAAACGAGGAATTTAATCAAAATATTTAGTCACTTATTACTGACTAGGCTTTGTTCGCACCTTCGTCGGCTGGGAAGACCTTTTCTGTGATAAAATGTAGTGCAATTTTCTGGGATTTAAATATACGTTACTCAAGAATACAACCTATCGATGTGCTAACTTTCTTACTGGACCATTTATTTATTTATGATTTCATAGCAATCAGAATACATTATGATTTTCAATTAAAGGACACGAAAAAATGAAGAAAAATTAACAATTTTCATTTCATTTCAAAGTACTTTCACCACCATTATAATATCATAACACAATAAATTATATGTTATATGATGTCACATGACATCATATAATTTAGCTAACTACACAAATTTGATCACAATGTTTGCATTTAGTTTGCAAACAAATTCTTGGCGTAGCAATAGACAAAGCGATAGTACCCATTATTATCTGCTCAGACAGTTTCGCATACAAGAAATTACGTACTAAATTCGTGATATTCCATGTTTCATCGACTGCTTCTTCCATATACATCAAATACGGACTAACCACAGCCTATCACCATAAGAATTGCGCTAGATTTCCTTTCAGTACAACATAGTTTAATTAAGAATTCTGCTAGTCTATGGCAGGAGTGCATTTCATGTAGCATTGCAGTTTTATGCACCCCTGGTACTTGTATCGAGAAATACACGTGACTTCCGTCGAATGAATTGTTCGTGCAAACAAACTGCTCTCGACTGAATGAATATTTTGCGAATTTTGTTACTAGTTTTACTAATTACAAACAAATAAACTAGATCATGAAGATAGAATAAAAATATTGGATTAATAAATGTTAAAGGTGAAACAAAGCATTTTGCAATTAGATTTATACAAATTGGTGTGTTAAGGTTGCGTTCCCTCCGAATTGTGTTAAACAGTAGTTACAAAGACAACAAACTCCCGTTTGATCTTATTTACAAACTTAGCTCTGGAAACTTAACAAAGCTACTAAAATATCTAATGGATGGGAGAGTAATTACTGAAGTTGGGTTTATTCTGGGAGCGAGTGAGAGCGATGGAGTCAAAAATATTTTTGTTGTACTCTACTGTAATATAGCTGGAGTGGATTTTCACCAAGAATTATTTAAAAATATTCTATTCAACTCTGATTTACTTATTTATTATTTACTTTTAAGTCGACCTTTTCTCTACGTGGACCCACTGACAATCAGTATCTTCTACGGCATTGTTGGTGCCAAACAATATGAAACTAACTGGATTTTGAAACCTTGAAATGTGGTCTTATTAATTATGTCATCTAGTTTGTTACCTGAGGTGCAAAGTTATGATCGTTGATTTTATTTTTATAATCAGTATCCTTTTCTACTTCCACCAAAAACATCTATCGTACCGCCCGTATTTACAAACTTTACTGGTGGCAGGTCTCTCATATATATATGAAGAATCCGCTTGGGTAGGTACTACGCAATATCTATTTCTGCCGCCAAGGAACAGTGTGTAGTAACTGTTATGTTCCAGTTTGAAGGACATTGTAGCCAGTGTAACTACTGGACATATTAAGACTTAACATCTCATGTCTCAGGATAGCGAGCGCGGTGGAGTACCAAACAATACTTTTTAATTCAAGGTTTTGGGTGGTGTTTCTACTGTTTACAGGCGGTCGAACCGCTTACCATCAGGCTAAAGGCAAGCTCGTCTCGTCATTTAGAGCAAAAAAAACTTACTAAGGACACGGAAATGCTTTGATAAAGGTCTGTTTCTCATTTCTTTCAGCATAGCAATCCAGAATAAGGATAGAACGGGGCGCTGTGATTTGATTAGTTTTGAGGTACAACTTTACTTCAATTCTTTGTCAGTTAAACAAAGCTGTATAAAGACAAAGAAAACTACGAAATTGCCAATACTACGACCATACTGCTCGACTTCATTGTCTATGAATACGAATGGCAAACTCTCAGGATACTATCTGAATGAAACATTTACAGTTCCTCCTAGAACAGACGAAGATAGACAGTACTTATATATCTCTCACAATATAAGTCCCACACAATATATTCCATATGCCCAAATAACTATCAATATATAAACATTGAACTACTGCACCACAGTTTACTTGATATCTCCGAACTGCGAAGGGTTTCCAGTAGAGTAGATTTATATTGGGAGCTATTTTAGACTGTAATTTTCAGGGTTGATCGTAGCTCTATGTGTTTATGTGCTCTTGGTACTTAACCTACAAAGATCCACGTGATCTTCACTGCTGTTTTGTATTTTTTTATTTTAAACATACATTGCATACTAAGGTTGTATTAAAAAATTATATTAGAATGGGTTCAAATCACTCTAAGATTTTGTTTTAAAACAGGGCCCTTATTCTGTATGATAGTGTAAACGCGTAACGCGGCCGTGTCATGTTATCTTCGAGAAATGTGCGTGGAATGGTATTCTGTAAGCCAAATTTCTATAGTCATAAACATGACGCGTTGTGTTACGTGTTTGTTACGCACTGTTAAAATAATGTGCGGGATGGAGAATAAAGCCCCTTGTTTAAGTATTAGCAATCTTACTTATACACTCGTCTTATGTTTTGATCAATAGCTTTGCCACACCGATAAGACATTTCTGTGTGATTTATTTTTCATATAATTTAATTAATTTGGAATCAATATGTTTCTTTTTTTTCTATAAAAACACACACTCTCACGCCTTTTATTCTCATAGGAATATGTTATTCCATGACATAATTAACTTCAATAGAAATATAGTCTCAAATATAGAAGTGCCACAATCACGTGCACTACAAACCGATAGCAACATTGAATGACCACATCCTAATTAAAGTTTCTATGACGTGTATACCAACCAATCTTCAGTGTCCAATGATTGGTGAAATTGCGATAACCAGCCTTTGGTCAACTTTCAATTACCATAATCTCTCTTGGTTTATGCATTCCTGGTATTCGAGCTACTAACGAACACGTGAGGTTACAGGATAGGACTGGGTTGTGCATAAAATAAAATATTCACGTCGAATTGATAACCTCCTTTTTTTGAAGCCGGTTAATAAACAGTTAATAAGAAAACACTTTTTTTATAACAATTTTAGTTTCCTAGATATTTATGGACCTAATTCTAATATAGCTCTATATTATACACAACTTCTCAATAACTAAATATCGACACAAATAAATTTCATACACTTAAAGTTCCTAATCACTTCCAATAAAAGGAGGCAATTTGAAATGATTTCAGCATTATAACACACAATTTCCCAAGTTTTCGTATACTAAGTTTATTTATTACCTAATGGAACCATTGAATACAAATTCCAAATTTTGAATTCAAATTGAACGAAGTTATGACAGAGATTTTGTGACGCTGACATTTAAGTCTTCAGGTGGAATTTACAAAGTGTTAGGAGTCACAAACATTATTCGAAAGAGATGTTTTGGGCATCTTGAACTTAGGCACTTTACCGCATCATAATTGAAAAAAAAAAAAACTTGTTAAATTAATTTAATAATAAATTCAGCCCTGTGGTATGTACTACGTCACGGGCCTCTTCTTCTACTGAGAGGGATTAGGCCATTGTCCACCACGCTGGTCTACTGCGGATTAGCAGACTCCACATCCCCTCAAAATTCTTAGGTATTTCTTACATATGCAGGCTTTACCATGTTTTCCTTTACTGTTAAACCAAACGATAATTCACAAAGAAACTTAACTTTAGAAAAATCAGACTTGCGTGCCGTTACATTTGGAACTTCTGAACATTTGTAACGGCAGTCCGTACTCCCAACTAGGCTATCGGCGTGACACTTTTTATGTAAATGCTGTAAAAAAATCCTAGAATAGCGTTAATTTTTTTATGTATATGTTATATGTTTGTAGATAGGGATAGTCTATGCCAATATTGTGAAATTTAACCGGCAAACATTATCACCTGATGATTATAAGAAATTTCGGAAAAACGAAATATTAGGATTAAATAGGGTACTCTCTGGAATAATTACATGCAGAACCGAATAAATAATTCGTAATCTTACAAATAAAGCAGCAAATATTTTGAAATAAAAAAGACGGGGTCAATATACCTAGTAGAAAACATGTTTATTGCATTAAACGACTGCTGTTAGAATAGTTCCATAAAAGGTTGAAGACTATACAATCTATCTATATATATAAAAATGAGTCCCTATTTCCCTTGGTCACGCCATCACGCGTGAACGGCTGGACCGATTTTACAATTTTTTTGTTGTGTTTTTTATTGTCAGAAGAAGGTTCTTATGAAAGAAAAAATTTAAAATTACAAAATTTAAGAAAACTTAACGACTATGTAAATTTTACATAACTGTCAGTGGTTTGAAATAACTGTCAGCGATCGACGGAATGCGCGCGTGCATACATAGTTAAGACGGGACAACGTCTGTCGGGTCACCTAGTAGAAATATAAATACAAACCAGAATCAAATATGTTAATTTAAAGAGAACTTGACAGGCGTTAAGACACGTTTCGGACAATATATAATTTTATACAAGACCACAGTAACGGTGTAGATTTTTGACGATAAAATGAACCAAATGTTAACCGCCATCCATAATTTTTTTAGTAACGTCATAATTGAACAGAAACAAAAGTATGAAATGAATTGGAGTTGAAACAAATAATAAGCACGTATAACAGCCTGACTAGGAAATAATAACCTGGTTTGGAGCCGCCATTTTTGCTACTTCGTTTTAACGTACAAGAAGTTAATTCCAAAGTGTACTACAACATAACGCGCTTTTAAATTTTTCTGGTCGGGCTTAAATACTATTTAATTTTAAATTCTCATTATATAAATTTAAACCATTTCATCCTGCTGTCGTGGAAATATCGCAATTATAAATATAAAACTTATTAATCATTTCTCCCACACACGTCGTCATCGTCTTCGACGAATTCCACATTGGTGACCACGCATAAAGCTTTCACAGCGTCCTTCATGATGCAGGCTACAGCCTCGTACTCCCCGTACGGTCCATTGGGCGGGAGATCGCAGTAGTCGATAATGAAGTTATTCACTGTGTACTTGCCCTGAGAATAATATCATGTTATGTTAAAAAAACGTTATTATAATACAGTTAATAATACAAGTTTTGTTATAATTTGACACAGTGCTGGTTGGCTGACTTCACATACTTTCGAAAATCTTATGGAGAATTCTTAGGTATGCAGATTACCTTACTATGTTTTTCTTATCCGTGCGAGTAATATGAGTAGTAATTTTAAAATAGCACACACATACACACATAGCCTTTGATTCGGTTCCTACGGACCTTGGCTTAGCAGTTCGCTCTATTGCCAACTAAGGTATAAAGTATTTTTTAAAAAAAATAGATTACTTAAATATTTAATAGTGACTCTTATGAATAGTGTAAGATTACTAGAACTAGTAGAACCAGTATAGTTACTAACAATCGGCCGACATAATTGTAATGACTGGTGAGAGATATTCATCGGTTAGTTAATATTCTACTGAGACGCTACTCCACTCACTATTAAATACCGTGGAGCCACGTTGTCATCTGTGGCGGCACAATTCGTATGCATCGCCGTCTCGTTAACATCACTCGAACAGCAAGATGATCGATTCACGACAATTACGCTAGATGGCGATAGCCAATTCTAAGTTACGGTAGCAAATTTGTGCGACGCGCAGAATAGAAACCGTCGGAGGGACCACAACCGGTCAGGCGAGAGAGATTTTCCCCTCCATGGAGAAACGCAACCACCTGTACCTCTACAGTGGAGACTGCGTACATGTCGCTACAGATCCATTTAAAAATACCTTGGGAATAGGGAACTCCGGCGGGTCTACACCTGCAGCAGTGAGTAAGTTTTCCAGGTTTTCTTTAGAGTGCTGCTCTATGAAGTGCACCACGCTGTCATCATCTAATATTTGATAGGGCTTGCATCCACCATCGACCTTTTTGCATATATCTATATGCATCTGTCAAAGAGATTATAGCTGATTAAACTATCTATATTACACAATATTCATAGAAAGAAATACACCGCCTAATGCAATATATATATATATATATATATATATATATATATATATATATGTATACTTTTGATTGCGAAGCTATTTGTATACGTCTTAATGTTTTAATTTCAAACGTATTTTAAAGATAAAAGTATTAAACATTAATTGCACTACCCTATTTCTATATACGCAACGCTACTAATTATAATATTACTACAATATTTAATATAAAATCTATTAAATTCACTATTCAAAATATAGAATTTGAAAAAATATAACCCGATAATGAAAAATTATTTAAACCTCACCGCATGAGAGTCATCGAAGTCTTTCTGCAGGTCGCAGGAGATGTTGTACCCTTCATGGGTGCGGTTCAGGCGTCTCTTCACTATGTCGTAGTCCAGGTAGAACTCGTCCTGCCCTTCACCTTCATACTTGTAGATGTTAAGGATATTCCATAGCCCAGGACCCTGTTGAGATGTAAATGATTTGTCTATTCATCATCATTGAATAAGAATAACCATCGAAATACGCCTTCTTCAAAGTTTATTTTATTGGGCAAAGTGACGCCACTGCACTCGACGGTAAATGGAGTGGGGTCTTGATAATGTATCGACTGACGAGAGTTGATTACCTCTCGCGAGTCTCCATAATTATACCGGCCTTAAAACCGGATATACACTACCGATATCGAAATGAGACACACATACGAAGGCCACCGGTGGGTTTTAGACTTTATGTATGGGGATTGCTATCTATGGTGTGGTGGTGTTTTCGATTTCAAAGAAATATACTTGATTTACTCGAAGTTGATATTTATGCCGAAAAAACATTGCCCCTTTGTAAATTATGAAATATAAGCGTAACGTAGTGTAGATCCAGAAATAGTTGGGGTTTCGCTTATTTCTTCGGAAATGAAGGTGTGGACTTCTGCATGTTTAATTGAGAGTTTCAATACCCTTGCCAACTATTCATCAATACGTTTACCATCAGGTGCACAGTCAACAAATTTCCGAAATAAAATCTACTTACAATCATCTGATCCCTTTGACCATGCACGACCAAGGCCAGTAGACCACAAAAAAGTATTCTATACATTATCAGCACCTGATCACATGAATGAACACGAACTAGCTGTATGTGCCTATTTATATGGTTTGTTACGTGTTTCATACATATAACAAAGGTGTCGTGATGCAAGTGATAGGGATCGAAGGTTCATTTTGACATTTCCTGTGATATGTACGTTAAAATTTAATCGGAATCGGATGAATGATGCTGATGATTTGCAGTGACATTGTAATTATACGAATTGTAATAACGTTCTGTCATCCATTTTAGATGATAGAGGTTACGTGTGTGGAAGTCTATGAGACGTAGTTTTGCTATTGTTCTACTACCAAGTAAGTGTAAACGACCAAATTTAAATGTTAGTCATGAACTCACTGCCTTCTTGCTCTTTGTAATATTAGGCTATTTATAAGGTTTATGTGAGGCATTTATAAGCTATTTACATATATAAAAGGCTATTTATAATATATTTTGTTAATTTTGTAATAAAGCAGTCGTGATTCTCTGATATGTTATATGTTTTAAAAAGTTCTTAGGCAATAACTATTGTTTTTTTTAGTTTTCGTCTGCCGCAGTTTCATTTCATTGAGTTATGTTCGGGGTAAATTCCAGTATACGAAATTTCTCCTGCAGTCATTTCCAACCTGCAACGTATGTAAGTTCTTCAGCAATATGCTTTCCTAGTACTTTGCGTGGCGTGGAACATGTGACTGCGTCCATATGTTTCACAAATTTTTTTTAAACACACACATAGAAATTCACCTACTAACATACACACACATGCTTTGAATAATATTGCGGATAAAATTGGATAAGTTAATAAGCAATAGTTAAGTTAGGGATAAGTGAAGCAGCAGTAGTTCAGGGAGTCAATAGATAAATATCATATCAAAAATCATATTTTTGGTCGTTATAAGTCTTCTTTAAAAAAAATCTTGTCATAAAGTTGAAAATCAAATTGGTAATTTTAAACTATAAAATAATATATCATCTTTAAAAGTATAATATAAAAGCCCATTTGACATTCATGTAACAACATGGTAACAAAGGCGACTATTACTTTATGAATATTAATTATTCTAGCCTTAAAATAGGTCAGTCAATCTATCTATTTTAATATCAAACTTTATTACCTCACTAAGAAATTCAATTTGCATTGTAAAAGATTTAATTTTGATCATAGCTTGATTTTGATACTATTCTAAGACTTACGCCCGAATACTGAAACGCTACTCAACCAACCAACTTGTCTGAGGCCTACTTAAATTTAACAGGCTACTTAATTTAAATGGCATTCTCAAACGTACATTAAAAGATTTTACGGAAAACTCAGTTGAGGAGCAGTTAATTTGCTATAGATTATAAAAAGTTTGTTTTCGTTTACATAATTTTAATAAAATGATATTTATGTGTCGTTTCACGCAGCATAATTTATGAAACATAAAAAAATCAAATAACGTAATACGCAGTTTAATTAAAATGATTTTTAATTATTAAATTCTCAACATTGATGTAGTAAATACATTCCAACTTATTTATACTTGCCATTTGGCAGTATGATCAGTATTGACATTAGTCACTTTAGAAAAAAAAAACTTCTGTATCTGTCAAATTTTCGTCAACAATTAAATCGAAGTGATTTTTATTGATGAAGTTTATTGGTCTCTGGAAGTGATTATATTCTCTTTGTTAACAATATTCATAATTCTTATTTCGTGTCTTACCACAGAAGTTTCTATTTTGTAATTAAGTATATAAATTATGAACGGAGTCTTCAAATAACAAAACCCAAAAAGGGGTTGACATTATACGTAAATAGAAAAACAAGAACTGCTGGATATAGTGAAAAAGTAAGTATTGGATTTATTTGGAGGACCATCGACTTAATTAAGAAAAAAGGGCATTGCTCGATGCGGGCTGCTTCCGACATTCAATCTGGAAATTTTTGCGGGAGGCCTTTGTTCAGCAATAGATATCATGTGGCTGATAATGTTTTTTTTTTGGTTAAATAATTTTTAAAAATATATTTGTTTTATTGGCAGCTCCCGTGAGGAACACAGGCAGTGAGCTGTGGGCGAGTAGCCGGCTGTGAAGTGAGAGGCCGTGGGTTCTCTTGTGTGATATATATAATCAATCAATTAATCAATAATTTATTCAAGAAATAGACTTCTGCAGGCATCTACATATATGTACTATGTGTAGCAAAATGTCTGTAATGAAATTTTATATGTCTGATATATAAGAATTACAATTAAAAAATATAATAATTACAATAAAGTTTCTTCTTGCTTCTCTAATAATTATTTCTTCATTCACACATGTTCAGACTTTCAATAAAATTAATTTCCCTTAAAATTGTTACATACACACATAATAAAGCTAATCATCCTAGAAGGGGTAGGCAGAGGCACAACTAGTTCCATGATATGAGCGCAGGCACAACTAGTTCCATGATATGAGTACAATATGATGTACCATATTGTACTCATATCTATATATATGTACTATGTGTAGCAAATTGTCTGTAATGTTTATATCTCTGATATATAAGAATTAAAATTAAAAAATATAATAATTACAATAAAGTTTCTTCTTGCTTCTCTAATAATTATTTCTTCATTCAGACATGTTCAGACTTTCAATAAAATTTATTTCCCTTAAAACTGTTACATATACACATAATAAAGCTAATCATCCTAGAAGGGGAAGGCAGAGGCACAACTAGTTCCATGATATAAGCACAGGCGCAACTAGTGCCATGATATGAGTACACCATGATGCACCGTAGGTTACTACACATGAAAAATATCCCAGATGACCCTTTGATAGGTGCCTGTGGCAAAGAAACGAAGGGCAATAAATATCTGGTATTTCTTTTTATGACCGGCTAGGCTGGATCAATATCCAGTTTAAATCAATATGATGAATGAACATTCCTGAAATGACAATTCCTGAATTAAAAGCATAATTTAGGACAATTCCTGAATTAATGAACATAAATGAAGAACTGTTTCCTTGCTGAGTCGGAATCTTCTTTTAAATTCATCATCACTGTACTCTTCGAAAGTGTCTAATTTCTCTCGATTTCTTCGATTGACACTATATTCTTCTTCAGACAGTGATGATAGTGAAGAAAAAGACATTTTATTAAATCGAAAGAGAATATAATAACTACTAACACAACAATAAATATTTTAGCGTAAAGATTTGAGAGTAGTCGCAAGCACTCTCAAATTAATCTCAATTAACAGCCATATAAGGCGGCCTTAAATAGCTGTCAAACTTTAAGCATGGTTTGTGAATACCGTTTGAATCAATAAGCGGACCTTAAGTCTTCGTCGCCTTAAATTTAAGGTTAGGAAATAAGTGACGTTTCAGTATACCAATTTCAAAGATAACGAATGCTTAAATCCGTGAGGCCATCTTAAATATTTAAGTAGCGTTTGAGTATTCGGGCGTTAATGTATTGAAAAAGTCGTGTAAAACTGTGAGCCAATCCCACATTGGAGTGAAATGAGCGCAAATGGAAAAATATTTAATCTCTTGTACTAGAAAAATGATACTGAAAGGCAGCAACGACCTCACTGCCGTTCGAGGTTTAAAAATATTAAAAAGTGATTTAGGATTATTAATTTATTCGTAAATATTAATACATTTTCATTTTATCTCTAATAATAAATCGAAAGAAAATGAGTGCTATAGAGCAATGTAGTCAGGTGTTAAAAAAATCAATAAAATTATTTATTGAAGACTTAAAAAATATTGTAAAAAAAACAACAAGCACAATGCAAAAATAATTCTTTTAGGATAATACTTTTAATTATTAGTAATAAATTAACATTAGAAGACGCATTCCCCAGTTTCGATCAATCTTTGAATCAGTTTCTTGCACTCGCCCCGGTGTTTCTTCCCTGTGTGGGTGTGTGGGACCGCGTCCACAAAGGCAATCCCGCCGCGCAGGCGCTTGTGGTCGCTCAGTGTGGCTGTAATGAAGATAATATTAAATGAAATATGATTTGATTTTATTAAGACTCGTGAATTGAGGGTTGCGTACCTTCTACACATTTTCGTTCAGTACGCCATAATGGTACTAGATTTTTTATTTGATAAACTAAGTGTCTCCTGGAAGTCGGCGGACGGTGAAGCGATACAAAAAGATGACAAATACTTAAAATTGTAATAAATATGGTTGAGCTTACAATTAGTTCATTAAACAATATTGGTAATCGTCAAAATAGTTTCGTATAATATCAAAGCGCAACACTTGCTAACTTCACTGCATACCTATTTCATTTTTTGTATACTGCTATCCATGTTGTACTAGACAGATGTTCACAATCTGTGAGAACACATCGACACACGGCTATGCTATCCTGGTACAATGATGTTCCAAAACACGTGCTCGCTCTCGCCGTGGCCATAGATTGCTACGGTTTCAGACACGTCTATCTTCTCACAATTTTATTTATTGAACCAGTGGAAAATATATGACGAGATTTAACAGAATTTTTTAACATTCGGATTCACAATCAAAATATTAAAACTGCATGTAGTGCGATATTTTTTTTAGCTATGCATTGATTTAAAATTAAAGCTGTTTGAAAGTAAACAGTCGTAATTGTAGGTCTAGTGCATTGATTCCTATATTACCGCTCTATTAGACGGCTATAATATTCCTCGCTAAAAAAAATATTTTTTAATCTATATAATATGTGAAAAAGCTCTTATTATATCTTGTATTGTAGAATCAAAATATATGCAGAGAGAGAAAAGAACAACACAGTTGAAAATTTCCCAACAAAATTTATCTATACTTCATATGAAAGATGTTTGTACCTTTGTGTGTATCCCTAACTTCGTAGTGAAACTATACTACCAATTTCATTGAGCAAAAAGCAAATTTCTAACAGCCAGTATCAAAATTAAATAGAGGGCATTTTTATAATCTATGTTGTTGATACTGTTTCGTTTCTATGAGGTCCTGGTACTCAACCCGCTGAATACACGTGATTTGACACACGACCATAAAGGCTCGACTACATACATACATACACGTGTAAATAACATAAGTGCACCCTCCACACATCTATCTACGAATTATAGTAGCAGGGCGTGGAGCAAAGGCATCCACGGTTTGAGGAGCTTATTTTCATACTCGATTTCTACCAATGATGCGGTTGGACTAAACTCTAAAACAAGAAAACTTATATGGCTTATTAATTTTGGTTTCAAGACGGGATATTTCATTGATATAATGCATCAGATACATACCGCTCCTTTTTGTTTATCTTGGTTTATTATTGTGTATGAAAGAGTAATTATGCGATAGTAGCAGCGTAAACTTACAATCGACTGCTTTATGAATATGTTCTCTATGCACTGTGTATTTAGGGTCTATCGCGACCACTGCTGCGGGACCGTTGTCAGTCGCACATACTATGCTTTCCTGCACGCCTGGTACTGTACCGATCACCGCTTCTATTTCTTCGGGAGACACCTGTAAAAAAAACAGATATTCAAACTTGTCTCAGAGTAAATATAAGTTTATTTTATCTATTTCAGTTTTTTTTAATGTTCCTTTAGTCTCGTCAGCATACTCAAGACAAGTAAACATACAAACATTATAAAAATATATTTAACTTTTGGAAAATGATAACAACCATTTAAGGTTAAGTGAGACAGGCCTATTTCCTAATTACAAACATTTTAATTTTACTGTTATAGGAAAACCTTGGAACACTTCACATCTACAGTTTTTTCACGGGAAAATCTACGAATCCTCTTAAATCAACGCAATAAGAAGGCACACCTATCATTGGCGCTCGTTACTCTACCAGCACTTAGCTAGATTGGTAAGGAATACTCCCACGATTTATTGCTAGCCCGCGCTATACTTTCTGTCTCCAAAACGATAACCTAGAATTAACATCCTTTTGAATTTCAGTGACTTGGTTTTTCATTAGTTGGACGGGACGTTAGATGTTTTAAGCCTACTAATTCGAGCCAAAGCCATTAGGCATAGAGGTTATGCTAGGTTTTGCTCGGAGACACACTCACGTAGGAGTTCATTCCCGGTATATTATTATATCGAAAATACGATATTTATACGAGATAAAAAGTAATTTATATTATGTACTAGGTGTTGCTAGCGGTTTCGCCCGCGTAAATAGCCTTTCTCGTTTAAAGACTTTAAAACACGATAGGGATCTATGGCGCCACATGGACGACACTAGTGTCATCTACTTAAAAAATTAGATAAGTATATCCTTGTTTTCTTCAGAAGCTAATGTGCGTTTCCATTCAATTCCGTTCAGCTGTTCTGAGTTTACTTTTAACAAGCATCCAAACATTTTTAAATACTTTTACATTTATGATATTAGTAAGTAAAAGTATGATTAGTCTAGCAAAACATCTAGCTATGTAGGTAAGTAATGTTGCTAATTCTATAACGTCCTAAAGAGAGTAGTCACAGCGAAGTTACGCCTATCATAGCTGGGTCACAATTTCGCTGAACATATTCGGAGCACGAGCTGTTAAAGTCGCAAGTGGTAAATTGACTGTCGGACGTTGAAGGACAAACTTCGAGTTTCCACAGTTCATGGCGGTGAGTAAATTGAAAGGACTGGTATATTTACTTTTTTTTTCATAAATGGAATTTATGAAATTGGTTGGAAATAAATTGACGAAGATTTAAATTCATAACCTCACGATTAACAATTCATATCCTGCAACTAGACAATTAAAACAAATAAAACTTAATAAATAATAACTTGTCTCTCGAAATTAAAAAGTGTCCTCTAAAAACCGCAACAAAACCAAATAAACAACAAATTAAAAATGCTAAGCGAAAATTTCACGAGAAGGGAATTTTAAGTTTTATATAATTGAAATAGACCGGCATAATATAATTTTATCTTTAGTTTAACGTCAAGCGCAGTACGAGGGCTGAATAATGAGTTGATAGCACGCCGAAGAAACTAATCGCTGGTTAATTGAAAAGAAAATAGCTGTCGGGTTAAGTTATTTAACAGTCGTGCCTCGGGGCTTTAGACTAGTATGGCTTTAACAAGGCTTCAAGCCTTTGTTCATACAGTTCGAGAGCCGGTGTAGGAACAAAATATATTGTTTTTGGCAACCTGTTGCGGAGAAAAGCTCTTAAATGAGTCGTTCGTTTATGATTGCAATGGACAAATTATACAATCTACAAATATTTGTTTTAGATAGTGAATTTTTGGACTTAGAATCTGTGTGACAACTTTTGAGTAAATTCGTTACATAAATGTATATGCTGACCGACTATCCACACTCTAACCCATGCTTCCAAATAAATGGTAATAAAATGAGTACTATCCACTTTACTTGCTTAATACGAGAACTGTAAAATAAAACTTGTAAAATAGAGCCCAGTGTTATTTATTTCATATATTTTCAACGTTGACGAACAACGCACTACCAAATGCTCTGGAATTATGATATTTTGTATCCTTGTTCCTTATACTAAAATAATAGCATCGTACTATTTAAAAATCATTCCTTGAATGGTTTAAATGTCAGGCCAGTGGTATAAAAAATTCATCTACAGTTTGCCAAGTCTATAAGAATGTTAAAGCTAATTAGGGACAAGTCTATTATCATGTTTATACTAAATATAGGACTTCAATTAAAATCGGGTGTAATTTATTTGTATTTTAAGAATGGGTGTTCTCCTTTTTATTTTTATTTGGTTCCATGACGTGGTATAATTGATTCAATTTCGTATACTGGGTAATAAAAAAAGAAAATTTAATTAAATTGTCATGTAATGTGGTAATATTCTAGCTAAGCTAAAAAATTTAATAGGGTCTCGATATAACTTGCGGGGCCCGCAGCGCGTAGTGGCGCAGCGGGCGATCAGGGCATACCGCACGGTTTCGTTCGAGGCGGCTTGCTTATTGGCTGGATTCCTGCCCTGGGATCTGGACGCCAAATCTCTGTCTGGTGCCTTTCATTGGCGGGAGGAGGCGTTCAGTCGCGGGCAGCATCCGGCCCTGAAGGAGGTGGAGGCCAAGAGGGCTTCCTTACGACGAGCCGCCGTGGAGGAGTGGCGTCTCAGGCTGGAGGCCCCGACAGCGGGGCTCCGGACCGTTGCGGCAGTGCGGCCTGTCTTTGCCGAGTGGCTAGACAGGCGCCACGGTGCGGCAACCTTTCGGTTGTCACAAGTACTCACCGGGCATGGCTGCTTCGGTGAGTATCTGTACCGGATCGTAGGTACGGAGGTGTCGGCCGTGTGTCACCACTGTGACAACTGCCCGCTGGATACGGCCCAACATACTTTGGAGTTCTGTCCAGCCTGGGACGAAGAGCGCAGCGCCCTTAGATCAGTCGTCGGAGGAGATCTTTCGCTGCCAGCCGTGGTCGCTTCCATGGTCGGCAGCCAAAGATCCTGGCGTGCGGTGGCCCACTTTTGTGAGGTAGTCATCTCGCAGAAGGAGAGTGCCGAGAGGGATCGGGAGAGAAGATCCCTCCCGCCGCCAGAGGAGACGTAGGAGGCGCCGGGCGGACGACTGACCGGCGTCTCCCGCCCTGTGGAATGGGGGCGTTTGGAGAATTCCACCACGGTATCCCCTGCCTGTCGTACAAGGCGACTACTCGGGGCCATCGGGGGGTCGTCGGCGGGCGGCTGGGGGCCGTCCGCCCTTAGTGTACGTTGTGCACATCTCGCACATTGTGATGACCCCCGAGATGGACGGCAGCGTGGAAGGTAGGCCTCATGCTGCCGTTGACGCCGAGAGCGTCCTTCGGTTACGCGGGGGCTTCTGAGCCCCCATAGGAGACGGGCCGCAACAGGCGGCACCGCGCAGGACGACTGCGGACGAAAACTTAAACATTTCAGTCAGAGGAAGCCCACAGTCGTCCCTAATGCGCCGAAGACGGCCACCGCGGAGTTTTAGTTGGTATGCCGTGCGTGTATATAGGTTAGGGACTCGGCCCGGCGGTCACCCGAAGGTCAAGATCAAATCCGGGTGGCTCAACGCCGGGCCGTAAGGCACGGTGACCCCAACATAACCGCTCAGTCGCCCCCCCCGAAGACTGGGCGGTAGACATAAGGCACTTTCTCCGCGAAAACAAAAAAAAAAAAAAAAAAAAGGGTCTCGATATAAAAAGAGCGAAATTATAAAGAAATTTATATTAAAGTCAGTTGCACTCGAGTAATCTAACTAGTTAAACTAGCGATAGAATCTATTTATCTCTAAGAAAATATTGCTTTTTAGAAATAGCTCGCGATGACTTTGAGAAAATGTTTTAGGATAGGCTGATAAGCCGTTGTCTATTACGAGACCGATCTTCCAAAATGGTCTGCAAAATATATTCTCTTAAAAACTGAGGCAATGCAAATAGTTCGCTATTACCGCCCATAAAGATTGTCCTTGAAGACGCAATGCGCTTGGATAAAAGGAAGCCTAAATAATTACTTAGTCTATATACGGGTCAACTTCTATCTAAACCCATTCAACAGTTTATGCGTTTGTAATAAACACAAAAACATTATTATAAAATAGATGTTATAAGCGGCTTCGTCTACGTAAATTGCCACAAAAATCCCCAAATTATTCTAGCGATATAAAGCGCCATTATCTGTTTAAAAAATCAGGTAAATAATTCAAATATTTCTCACGCGACAAAATTATCGGGATTAAAAATAATCAAATGTGCCAAAATTGAATTCAAATTCATCCATTTGTTTTTGTTAATTCTTAACAAATGTCTAAATCAAAATACTCAAACATCCAAAATTTTCATCACTAAATAAATGTATATTAAGATGATAAATTCAATAGTAGAAAGAAGCATATTAACATAGCTATTCAACCAACAACCGACCTGGCTCCCCATAAACTTGAAGCTGAACTTCCTCCTTTCGATGTAAGACAATCTCTCGGTCTTGTCCAGATGGAACCAGTCCCCGGTCTTGTACCAGCCGTCCACGAACGATTCCTTGTACGACTCGTCGTTTTTGTAATAACCCTGATAAATATAATGTTATTTTAGTATTTTATCGGATTTCAATTCGAATCGAATTTAAATAAATAAATAAATATAAATAAATAATAATAATATTATATTGATATTGTAGTTTTAAGTAGTGTATTAGTTAATAGTTATTATAGTTACTAGCGACAATATTGTATTAGGTTTAAGGTACTGTAAGGATATTGTCAAAATGATAATAAATAAATAAATAATATTGGCCCTGTATTATATACTGTCCCACTGCTGGGCACGGGCCTCCTTTACTATTGAGAGGCCTTAGTCCACCACGCTGGCCTAGTGCGGGTTGGTAGACTTCACATACCCTCGAAATTCCAATAGAAAACTTTTTAGGTATTCAGGTTTCCTCACGATGTTTTCCTTCACCGTTAGAGCAAGCGATAATTCACAAAGAATACACACATATTTTTTTAGAAACGTCAGAAGTGTGTGCCCTTGGGATTTGAACCTGCGGACATTCATCTCGGCAGTCCGTTCCACACCCAACTAGGCTATCGCCGCCTTTTAGATTTTAGGTAGTTTATACACAACACCTTCACAACATACTGACAACATTTGCTATATTCGTTGCTATGTGTCTAATTTCTTTCACTTAGTAGGGAAAAGAGCAAGTGGTCCGTCTGATGGTAAGCTACCGCCACCCATGGAATGCAGCACTGTCAGGGTCATAGTAAATCCGTTACCTACTGGGCGGTGAGCACTCTTAAGAGACTCACACTACCCTGGTGAGAAATCTTAAGTAATCAATATATACTGTATAAGGTGCGGTGAAATTTATTTACTATTACTGACCATAGTCTTTTAAAACGGCCTCGGTCTGCCTCGGTGGCTTAGTTGTATTGCATGCCCGGTACAATAGCGCTCTGAGGTCCTGGGTTCGAATCCCGGGTCGGGCAAAGTGATATTTGGGTTTTTTCTGCTCAGTATCAGCCCGGAGTCTGGAATTTGTGCTCGATAGGCTCGCCCCCTATCACATCATGGGACGGAACATACTTGGCGAAAAGTGGTTGCCCTGGTTGTGTCTCTGCATACCCCTTCGGGGATAAATGCGTGATGTTATGATGTTATGTCTTTTAAAACATATAAGCACAGGTTGTTAGACATCAAAAAAGTATTTGCATAAATTGGTAATTTTCTTGTTGACTGGATTTTTTTCAATATCTGTGAATACTTATCTTTATGTGTTCAAAAATTATAAACAATCTTCTAAGTATATTTTCTTGTAAATATACTTAGAAGATTGTTTATAATTTGTATATCTATGTCAAAAGTTAATCCTGTAGAGCTCTCATCGACACACTTGTCAGTTTGTTAATTAGATATATAATCAAAAAAATTCTAACAAACCTTGATAACGCATTCTCCCTTTATATAGACCTCTCCGCTGTTTCCAGGCCCTAATTCCACTCCATCGTCGTTTATCACCTGCAACGAACAAGTAGCTTACAGATATAAAATTAAGCTTTTATTTCCGGTTATAATAGCGTGAAACCCATTCAGAAATTAAATTTGTTAAGTAAACATAGTGTAAGATAATGTCCTTTTCCTATAGTGACTTTTTAGAATTATTTGAGTATTTCCAAATCTGTTGCGAATATCTCTACAGAATTGTCAGTTTATACTAAAACCTAGAGTTTATTGTATTATGGAAAACCGCCGATCTCAGGGTCTCATTTCTCCATCGCTTGTCTTTAAAAGCAATGTGGAAGACTTAGAATTAATCGAAACCCATAGAGTCTAACAAATCCTCAGTCCAAACCCCGCGTAAACATCGAGCCACTTCGGAAAAGCAGCTTACCTGTAACACTCGCGTAGCGAAGCAAAAACTAAAACTTCCTAAGATCTTTGCGAACTGATATCCTCGGAATGGCATCTTAGGCGCCGTGTATCGATATTCCACTTCCCTAAGTTAGATATCGTTGCTTATTTCTGTGTAATAAAAGTGTAGAAATTCTAGATGCAATTAATGTTTTTATAGTCACGTTGCAATTCTAATCCGGTTCCCATTAGGCCAGCATAACTGTATCGACTGTCGAGAAGTAAACATCTCTCGTTATGCGACATTCTATTGAACCTCACTGCACTTACCGTCAGGTGCAATACGTATATAAAAAAATATTGAACTAGAAATTATTTTAATTCATTGTCTGTTAATTTTTTACCATGTAAGCTTACGTAATTAACAAAATATTTTATAATTATGGTTCTATTCGTGTCCGCAACTTTGTTCGCTTGCACTTGGATCTATTTCACCTTGTTATACCTTTCTTTCAGGGGAAAGCCAGGGGGCTGTGTCTACACAAATGCCTCCTTCAAGTTCCCATGATTTGAATTTAAATTGCAAGGTATAGGCATTGCCATTTTGTGCTCTTATTCTTACAACATACTCGAGTATTATTAAAGGGTTTTGAAAACTGATTTTCTCTTATTACTCCTTGCAAGAAATTCTACTAGCAATACCTTATAATGCATAAAGTTGAAGACTGGTCCGTTGGAGTCAACTGGTGCATCTCTGTCGGGCATAGCGATGAACCCCTGGGTCTCTGTCGTGCCGTAACCGTCGCATAGACGAGCTTGCTTTGGTAACTTCGTCTTAAAAACAAACACAATAAATACTAATTTAAAAGGCTATCATAAAACATCGTTTGCAATAACAAAAAAACATTCTCAAAACTGGTTTAGCTCTCCGAACCCGTGGGAAATTCAACTTTAAAATCTGCTATAAGAGGCTTTTTTTCCGTGAAAAGATCTGATATAATATGATTCTGTGATTTGAATAAACAATTTTTAAGCTACAATTAGGGGCTATTTGACAAGTCTGTATAGTTATATTACAAATCCCGAAAGGGTTTTGTAATATAACTGAAAGAAAAAATTCGAAAGAATATAAACATTTTCAAAGAAGAATTCGAAAGAATATAAACATTTTCGACAACCGATCACCGTACACAACTTGTGAAAATCAGACAAAATATTTCACATAAGTATGCCACGTGCGGCGAATTTATCCAGTTTCCAATAGGTCGGCATGATTGTGTTGCCTGATGAGGCATAATCATCATTCGTCAGATACTGCGCTATTCTACTTTCGAGCGAGAAAGGAGTTACTTTTCCAGGCCAATGTCCAAAAATATACCTGGAATGATTTGATGACATCGGGCGTGGCCGGGGCTCCCAGGAGAACGACAGTCCTCAGAGATGATAGCTGGTCTGGTCTCGCTGCTTCTATCAGCACCTTGCCGAACGCAGGGCCAAAGAATGTCCAGGAAGGCTATAACAAACAATGTTGTTAAAGCTTGTATTAATGGACTATGTATGTCTAGGAAAATAGACTTTTAAAACCTAGGTCTTAAGAGTCGCTCATACATAATATATTTTCTATTTCTACTTTCAATTAATATATTCCAGAAAATATTTGGATTTTATTACGTTAATACAGGAACTCACGTGAGCGCCGCGGAATCAGCTGTTACTATATTATCCTTATTAGAAAAGCCTTCATACACAACGCACGGTTAAAAACTATGGTTTTAGGAGCATGCTATTTTATGTCAATTTCTTACATTATATAGGTAAGCAGAAAACATTGTTGATAACTCTTATTCTTGGGAATTACTAATGTCCATTGCTTGATGAAAAATATGTGTATCATTACTAATTACTTAAAAGTAAGCAAAATTGACTACTTATTTTTACTGTCTACATAGACAGTAAAAATAAGTAGTAAATTTATAAATTTTAAATTTTACTTTTAAATTTTACTGGGACAAATTATTTATATAATCTACTTATACTAATATGACACAGATTATATCAGTTTTATTGTTACATTTTATGGATCTCTTCGTTATTTTTATCTTTTGACAACGATATCGACGGTGAATTATTTATTGATCTTATCGACCCTATTATATATAAATATCAAGTCTCATTCCCTGCAGTTGAAATGATTTTGGAGTCCATTTAGGAAGTAAACAAATAGGTACGAAAGTGACAGGCCTTATGGCATCTTTAAAATCTGTTGTTCTTTGTATAATACTATACAAAAACTCTTTATTGCACAACACGAAAAACGAATATAAAAATGATATAAACCAAATATTATCCTTAAATTTTTATTTGTAAATTATATTTTTCTGAATTTGATGTTTTTTGTAAAACTACATGTTGCAGCTATAAATGTAATTTTATATCAGTTTAGTTTCTCTTAAAAAAAAACAATTTCAATAATATATTATTAAATATGAAATGAAATATGGCTGTGGGTATAAATTATGTAGACAATAAAGGAATCAATAAATATTGATTTACTTAAAGTTCCTACAGTATTGAAATAAAACTGTTTTGAAGATTTTATCGTGGTTTTAAATTATATTTTTTTTTCTCGACGTTTCAAAGACTTTGCAGCCTTTATTGTCACGGGGTGGACTGATTGCTACAGTATTTTTTTAAAATATTCACCAAATTATTTGCACGATCAAGACCAAATGTAGTTTAATATAAACGAATTAGGCGCCAAACTTTCCGAATACTAAACTTCGGTCAGACACTAGAATTAGTTATACGGGTTTGTAGAAGCTAATATAAAAATCTTCAAACTGTTTACCCGATACTTCTCCAGCATCTCAAGGGCATGTTCGACGGAGGACTTCTTGGGTGATATGAGCAGCGGTACTTGGAGTGCGGCGCATCCCGCGGCGCTTAGTGTGAACGTCATCCATTGGATTGTCGTCAGCACCATTGCCAATTCAGTGGGCTTGGGGATCCGTGTGTGGTACGACCTGTAGAAAATTATACAGAGTTCTTTGTTACAATTTTTAAATTACGAGAAAAGAAAGACGAGCAAGGTTTGTCTGATGAAGCGTCACTACCACCCAGTAACAATAACCTAGTTGGAAATGCAACGGTCTGTTATAATTATTGTCCGCAGGTTCAAAACCCAAGGCAAACACATCTGACTTTAAGAAGTTATATGTGTATCGTTTATCAATTATCCTTCGCTTTAACGGTGAAGGAAAACATGGTGAGGGAACCTGCATACTCGAGAATTCTCCCTAAGACTTTCGAAGGTATGTGAAGTCTACTAACCCACACTTGGCTACCGTGGTTGGCTAAGGCCTCAATCCTCTCAGTAGTAGAAGAAGTCCGTGCTCAGTAATGGGCAGTATAAAATACAGGGCTAGTTTATTTATTATAATTTTAAAGCCACATGTTACAAGGTTTTCTTTCAAAGCCATAACATATTCTTCAAACGATAGAGTTCATATTTGTGCTAATCATCAAGTCTATTGAGCAGAAATAAAATCTATGACGTACAAACAGTGACAAGAATACTCACCACGGCGCGACGAGTTGAGCTACCAGTCCTTTATTGCTCATAAGGGCAGCCTTGGGCATTCCAGTGGAGCCGCTCGTTGGCAGCAACATCACCGTCCCATCTGGTGACGACTCTGCAACCCTATGTCACACAATATAAAGTTTATTCAATGGAAAGCTGAACAGGTATTGTTGGCGACGCGCCGACCCCGTCACCTGCGTACCGGCCCTCCGATACGAAAAATAGTTTCAAGTGCGCGTTTGTGACATGTCTCGACGATAGTGAAAAGTGTTAGCAAGTAAGGTGATTTGTAAATTTTTGGTCTTATATTGGCTGTAACTTAGTGTAGATTTAATGTATAGCAGACATTATGTTATTGGATAGTGCTCACTGTGACCTTTTTATCAATATATAACATGTATGTGTACGATTTAAGCTTAATTAAATAATTGCTGAAAATGCCAAGTGCCATAACAAAAATAGCGTAGAAATTGGGTCAATAGGTCGCGGCTTTCTCTACGGTATAGCCGCGACCCAGGTAAGCTAACTCGTTTAACGGGTTTGTGATGGGCTCAAGAATTCACCTCAAGAATGCGAAGAAAACTGAAAACTACTGAAAACTGAAGACTCCTGAAAATTGAAGACTCCTCAAGAGTATTCAAGACGACATACATTAGAAGAGTCATAGGGACGGGGAGTATTAAGGACCATAGGGTGGCGCTTGGCACGGCATTACGATCTATAAATTATTGTTTCTTATTTGCCACCTCCCTATATTACACTGCACCTGCCGCTGTTCAGGTGTTACGAGCACGCACACACCCACACCTACATACGCACAGTTACACGCCTTTAAGAGGCATCACAGCAACGTGGGAAGAAACAACGGGCTGGGTACCGGCGGCTGAGTTTCTCAACTCAGTTACACGCCCAGCAGCCGCGAGTACCAGAAGGTCTCCCGGCACCCCAACAGGTATATTTCGTACGACGTTTATTTTCTACTACAACTCCTGCCTCCTATTTGTTAGTTTTTTAGATGCGTTAATTAGCACGTTCAATCGTAACCGTAATAGTAACGACGAGGCAATCCATATTTTTCGCCTACCATAGACCATTCTAGCAAAGTCATGTATCTTGAAAACCAAAATAATAATGACCCTGAAATCCATATAAAAAATAATATAAAATATAATAAGTTTCAAATTATTATCAAGGTTCGGACGCACACAGATGACGAGTCCGTGCCGTGATGTTGACGAGAAAAAAGCATAATATATAATATCTTAAAGTACATTTTGGTGTGCTACCATTGTATTAGCAAATTTGTTACACAATACGTGAACATACATATTTTTCACCGAAAATATATATTTAACTATAACCGGAGTTAGAGTTATTGTACATAGTTAGAATAAAATGTTATGTTGCGTACGGGTTTGTGAGCCGATTGTATGACGGGGAATAACTTTTCCTAAAAATGCCATCTGAAGACTAGGAACTAGATGACGTGAAGGACCTCTGTATACAAAAAAATAGATTAAATATATTAATAAGAATCCGTCCGGTTGTTCTATCTAACCAATTTGCATATTATTTTGTTATAAAATGTTATTAAATATTCATGCAAAATTTTGTCATTAGGCGTCGAAAATCGCCTAATTGTCACCCTATCTAATTTATAGTCAAACGCGATTTCGCCCTATATATTTCATATGTTTTCGTGGTTTTGTTTGTTTATTACTCAGCTTCATACCGCATGTGATATTATCTTAGAGCACTCGCTGTATCGAGCTGTCATTTGAGCCTTTGCTACCTTAAATTGGTTTAGTCGCAGGCGAGCGAGGTGTAAATATACAACTGCTAGCAAAGCAGCACGGGTCCTCTGATAATTATATTATTAATATGTTTTGCATAGCAATTAGTTGAAGCAATTGACAAAGAGCTGATAACTAGTTTAACAATTAAATGAAGCAACATTCTGTTTCATAAAAATTGGACGAAAACTCCTCAGAGAAAACTCTAAGACGAAAACGAAATATTGACAGGTCGTTGTTGTCATCTTTAATTGACATTAATAATAATACACGTAATCTATATGTAGGGATGAGGGGCAAATAAAAGAAGTGGAATCCACTGAAAGTCTTTACTTTTGACCCAATTATTGATTAAATACACGGTTGCGCGCACGCCAGAGCGTCTGCCGTATCCACCTCTGAGTATCCACCATCGTTTTCGAGAGAGAGCGAGAAAAAACTTTCACCTTTCTCATGCATCGAAAATCGGATACGCTTACGAAAACATTTTAATAATTATCTTAAAAGCGATCGGATATTCCCCACATATATATATATATATATATATATATATATATATATATAAAAATGAATCTCTATTTCCCTTGGTCATCGTATCACGCCTGAACGGCTGGACCGATTACACAACTTTTTTTTTGTTGTGTTTGTTATTGTCAAGAGAAGAATCTTATGAAAGAGAAAAATTAAGGAAGTTGAGCGGAACGTTAGAAAATTTAAGAAAAGTTAATTTCAGCGATTGACAGAATGCGCGCTGCAAATTCATAGTTAAGACGGGACAACGTCTGTCGGGTCAGCTAGTATTATATAAAAAGCGGAAATGTATTTATTAATTTTAGCCTTAAGACGTCAAAACTAAGAGTTTAAATTCCGTGTCGGACGCCCCGCTCGGACTTCGCCGGTTAGATGTTACCGAACCTCAATATAAATTATCTTCACGATGCTGAGCGCCGTAATATACAAAACAGCGCAATTTATAAGATTAATGTTGTACTAGCGCTGCCGGTGACTCCTCCCGTTTGGAAGTTTAGTTTTAATATTTATCCTGCTATTTATATAGCTTTGCAGGTAAAACGGACAGCAGACGTGAATTCAATTCCTAGCCATAGGATTTCCACTACTATTGAATTTAATGTGTATAATTATCGCTGATAATTATACACATTACCGGCGATAGCCTAGTTGGTTGTGGAACGGACTGCTGAGAAGAATGTCCACAGGTTCAAATCCCAAGGGCACACACCTCTGATTTTTTTTATAAAATTATGTGTATTCTTTGTGAATTATCGCTTGCTTTAACGGTGAAGCAAAACATCGTGAGGAAACCTGCATAACTAAGAAGTTCTCGATAGGAATTTCGAGGGTGTGTGAAGTCTACCAATCCGCACTAAGCCAGCGTGGTGGAATAAGGCCTAATCCCTCTCAGTAGTAGAGGAGGCCCGTGCCCAACAGTGGGACAGTATATAATACAGGGCCGATATTATTGTAGCTGATAATATCATGCTTATAGGACATTATTTATTTTCGCGGAGAATGTGCCTTATGACTACCGCCCAGCCTTTATGGGCGCGACTGAGCGTTTATGTTGGGGTCGCCGTGCCTTACGGCCTTTAGCCGCCCGGATGTGATAGTGACCTTCGAACGACCGCTGGGCTAATTTCCTAACCTATATACAACACACGGCATACCAACTAAAACTCTTCGGCGCATTAGGAATGGCCAGTTGCTTTCTCTGACAGAAGTGTCTAAACCGTTGTCCACAGCCGTCCCTGCGTGGTGCCGCCTGTTGTGGCTCATTTCCTTTCGGGTACTCAGAAGCCCCCGCGCAACCGAAGGACGCTCTCGGCTTCAACGGCAGCATGAGGCCTACCTTCCACGCTGCCGTGCGATCAGATTAATTACATGAGAAATATTTTATATCAACTTACTGGAAACCCAGATAATCATCGGTGAACCCATCAGTGAATTCCTCCAAGTACTGGTCCTCGTCAGCTATGACGACGTTAGTGTTCACCTCAAGAACTAACTTGTTGGCCTCGGTAACGCTGCCGTGGAGTTCCAAGTCGCAGAACACGTAGTGCGGCTCGATCAGCTTCAGGGAACTGCTTATTTCATCTGCGATGGTAATATATAGGATATTAAAGGCGATTAGCGTAAAAACTGGGGTAGACTCGTACTGATACGAGTACAAAAAAAACAGATATTAGCTAAGCTACAGAATTATTTATGTATAAGATAAATTGTGCAATTTGATCAGTACACACAAACCCACCATGGCTTTTTCCGACCGGGTAGGCAGAAGGGCAGGGCACATTTCACCAAGTGTGGTCCGTGCCATAATGTCATAGATGGTGAGCTTATAGAGCCTGGTTTTGCTGTTGCGTTTCGTATAATAAAATATTTAGATACCCGAACACCCGGCTCCCTTCCTTTATCCTATTATCATAAGAATTGAATTGTATTGGATTGAATTGATTGTTCTGAGAATGTGGGCGTGTAACATCCCTTAATGTTATAAGCATTTCGTCCCACACTATGTCTATAAATTAGGTAGATAAACGAATTTTGTAAACTTTTTTTTTTTTAATCTTTATTTAAGGAGCTCGTTATTTCGCGACTATGTCGCTCCGTACGTCCACTTTTAACCGTGCCTAAAAAATTTGGATGAAATCAAAATATTTGTTTAATAAAGCGTACCCAGTATAACTATTGGACATAACAAGACTTAACAACTCATGTCTCAGGATGACGAGCTCAGTGGAATACCATACAATACTTTGTAATTCAAGGTTTTGGGTGGTTTGTGGATGGTCGAATCGCTTACCATCAGTCGAACGACAAGCTCCTCTCGTCACTCAAAGCAATAAAAAAAAGCTACATTTGTTGTTAAATCCACTTACAAACTGTGGTGTTAGGGTCCATCATGAACGGTACGACGCCGGCGAAAATCACCGCCCAGTACATTGCTACTGTTCGCTGGTGGTTCCTCATCATCAGCATCACGGTTTTCCCTCTCAGACCCTTGGCAATCATCGTCCGTGCGAGCACGACGGCACGCTTCAGGATGTACTCATTCGTGAACTTCTCGCCTGTTGCTCCATTAATCTACAACGTATTTTGAAAATTTTTGGATATCAATATTTATTACCGTTGACTATTTTATAATAATTGTGTTTTTTAAACTAAGACAAAATGGTTAACATAGTATGTCTAATGCAATTCAGTTCTATAGTGTATGTATGAACATTGAAAAATAAACGAATTTTACTACTATTTGAAATATTAAGATTTAAAAAAAAACTACATCTCGTCATACTATCGCCACACATTTAGTTTCTGTTTGGCGAAACAATTTTCTTTCCATTCAAACTTACTAACTCCGAAATTTTATGAATGATTTGTGTATTTTTATCTGTCTGTATGTGTTTACATTAATGAAAAAAAATATTGTTAATTGGTTATCTACCAAATTTTAAACATCATAACGCGGGTCAAGTTATCTATAAATATTTGTAACGGAGCAGTTATAAAATAATATTCTAGAGAACCAGATTTCATGGACATATTCTTATACTATACGTTATTATCTTTCTGTAACTAGTAATACCATCACCGCCAGACATTTTCTATATTTAACTTTACTTTGAAATTCGAGGTATTAAGACCCTCACACGAGCAAACGGCCTTGAGCATTCGTTTAATTCATTTACGGTGCATGAACACGGGCGGGAATATGCATATTTACGAATAATATCTTTAACAGTTTAGATCCTTTTAAAAATTGACAATACTAAAATACTCCTTATTATATTATCTAAGTATTGGTTGCAAATAAATATGATGGGTACTTTGGGAAGAGATGCAA
This sequence comes from Manduca sexta, assembly GCF_014839805.1. Taxonomy (NCBI): domain Eukaryota; kingdom Metazoa; phylum Arthropoda; class Insecta; order Lepidoptera; family Sphingidae; genus Manduca; species Manduca sexta. The sequence continues at coordinate 11,702,773 of NC_051123.1, forward strand.
GTAATCATGAATTTTAGTAGCATTTTCATTATGAAACTTATCAAACTATATTCACATTACAAAAAAAACTAAACAACTAAAGTAATGCAGGAATATATTGTTAGGGCGCCCACTTATTGGGGAACCACCGCGTTAAGCCAAAAATCGTTTCTGCAACACAATTATAAATGTATTCTGCCGACCGCATTTTAGGCCCACCTCATGATTGGTTAGAAGAAGAAGTTATATGTAGGGTATATAGATCAACATATGAAGACCTCACTTAGTATACAATAAAAATATCCTGTGTTATATCATAACAACTCCTTAAAGTCAATATCATGAGTCATCAAGTGATGCTGTCTAGGCAACATATTGTAACTATACATTACAGGCACCACTTCATACTAACTGATTTTTAAAGAATTCCACTACAGGAACATTAGCGAAGATATCTTATTACAATCGCTTACGCTAACGTCGTGTACGGTAATGACATATCTTACCGAAAGACTTATCGATAGGAAGTCATTTTTATATTTTTTTCTGTTTTGTTAGCATCACAATTGTAGAAAGGCATCTTGGCTTCAGATCCTGTAGCGAGATTTTGTAAAAACACAATTCGCGTGAAGTGAGACTTCTAGGGTGAAATTGTACGCTAATGTTCGTTTGCCTATCGATATCTTTATTTACAGGATACCGATTATCGTGATACGTAAGATCTTAACTAAGTTAATAGTTCAGTTCAAGACATTCACATCTTGTGGCGCTAGTAAAGATTTCACTGCGAATTCAGCGCTCTGTAGTGAGGTAATAGCATAGCTGTTGTTGTTGTAGTGTATTGTATGAAACCTGGTTGCCAATTAATTTAATGTTATTACATACAAAAATTACTGATAATTAGTTTTAATTAGTCCGCCAAACAAGCCAAAATTATAGCCTTATATTAAACATTTTTACCTATAAATATCTACAATTTCAGAAGAATCACAATATGCACTTGGAATGAAATAAGTACGCATTGTGAGGAATATTAAGACGTTTGGTAATCTTATTCATACGTAACAGCTATTTAAGGCTGTCTGTTATTCATTGAAAGTCAGTTGAACTGGTTCATGCCGTCGACAAAAAGTACTTAAATACCATTTTCTAACCTCGAAGTCCAGTAAAAATTTCTGAAAATTCAAGTCATGATAGAATGCAGGTAAATAATTCTGAAATGTTTCTAGCGGCCTCATTTGACGGGGTCGCGTGCAAACTCATAATAATATTTGCAAATGATTTTTATCTGACAATAGTCATGAAAGTCATACATGTGGAGAATAACAATGATAACATCAAGGTTGTTACTACTTAATAAAAAAGAGACAGTGATGTAACTAGTATAGCTACAGTTTAGAATTTTGAAATTAAATATACTAATATTATTAAAAAATTTGAATCGGCTTCTTATTTATTTGAACACGCAAATAGTTGACACTGCAGCTGTTCTATTTCTGAAACTTCTAATAGTAAGGATTATCCCGAATGCTAATTTTAATACCGTGAACAGAAATAAAAAATATTTATATTTATTACAGGTAAGGACTTTTATATTACGGACGAATTTTCTTCGGGCGATATCGCGAATAAAATCTAATAAATAACAAATTACTATTAATTGTTCATAGTCCTAACAAACTTTACGCCGGACATGCAATTTTAATTTTCAAACGAAAAACTAGTATTTTAATTGCTTTTTCTCGGGACGAACTTTGGGCATTGCATCTTTGAAATTAATAAGACAGATTTATATATATCTTTTGTTGCCAGTTTATCGAGGAAGGCAGGTACGTGCTTACGTAAACAGGTCAACAAAAATCTATTAAATACGACAGGTTAAAACAATTAAAAAAAACACAAGTCAATCCTTTATCTGACAAGTCATTGTCAAAATGATTTCTTATGTTTACGCGAATGTTAGACATTAAAATTTAACTATTTTTCGGATTTTATCGCGGTTTAAATGATTTAGTTTTCTCCCGACGTATCCCGGGGCTGGTATTGCTCAGAACAATGACAAGCATAGAAGTAACATTATGACATTTGAGTGTACTCTGTCTTTGACAGCAAGAAATTAAATTGTGTTGCGATCTCTTCTGACATCTTATCGATATCGATAGATGCTTTCTCTATCGGCTATGGTAAATTCACAGACCTGCTAAAATAAACACTTTTCGGTCAGTCAACTACAAACCGTTGCAAAATGCTATTTTAGATAAAGGTTAAAAAAGATATCAAAACCCTAATTTGGTATTCAAGTACCAAATGAGGTCTGGGTATATAAAATCACTCGTTAAGAAGCTGTTAAATTACAATAAACTATAGAACTACCGGCTCTCTTCGAGCTAAATTTTATCCAATTTTCATTTGCTATTTACAGCAGTTTCCATGCCTTCCGAAACGTTATTCACACAAAAATGGTTTAGCATTTAGATTATTAAATTAAGAAAATCTTAGAAATTTCGGAAGGAATGGAAACCGCTGTAAGTAACAAACAAGAAATCGGCCGCAATTTCGTTTAGGAGAAAGCCAGTACGCCTTCTGTTCTTTTCTGACTTTCTTAGGGATTAAAAGATACCCAAGAGGTGTGATTTGACAGAAGCTACTAAAATGGGACAGTAAAATTAAAACACAGCGGTATCATTCATGTCACATATGTTTGATAACTTATTTCAAAGTTAATAAAACTTTGTCGAAATGCATAGAGCAAACACGGTGCTGTTTTTTCCAATGCCAATTGGGACGAGCTATGGCAACGATCCATTTTTGCCTCATAGCATCATCTGTGGGGAATCTGCAATGAAACACACTATGAAAATCAGATAGTTTCCTCAACCCCCAGCCTTCGCGCACGGTTTCCAAGTGGCTTTTACCACTTCACCACCGTATATTGAAAGTAAAACGCAATTTATGCAAAATAGTCAACTACAATATACTAACATCTATGTTATCGACAGAATATGCAGAACAACACTATTGAACACGACTACGTAAATTGATAAAAATGAAAAATACTTAATAATTACTGTATCAAATGGCCAACAGCAGATTATAATATGACTACAGCATAATAAAGATTAATTAATAATACTTTTTGCACTTATGTACAGGGTTTAAGCAAATATATTAGGTTTTTTGTTTACTCACCGATGGAAGCTGATGATTTCAGTTTCATTTTCTTTACGACAAGAATGAGATTTACACCCCATAATAACGCAGGCCATTGCTTGTTCGTAGGGCTATATTATACTTAAACAGCACTGTGTATTTATTAGAATTAACTACAAAAATATTACAAAACATGCAGCCACTTTTGAAAAGCACGCGCTGAAGTATAACGTAACTAAATTGTGTGGGCGCGTTTGTGACATTGTTTTGAGGTTGGCAAGTTGGAACATTTGACATTTTATTTGCTTTTTAATTCGGCATCATAAAGAGGACCAAAGGTAACCATTTGATTATTTTAAAGTGTACGCAAGCCGACCTTAGCAACATAATATTTGTCTCGCTCTTTTCAACGGTTTTGGCCTATTTGAAAAAAAGGACAAGTATATGAGGGTAATTTAGATTCCTTCTATGCTTGTTCTTGTTCTGAGTGGTATTGTTTATCCGAAAAGTCAAAGTTACAATATCTACCTACATTTTACAATTATACAACATTTTAAATTTTAGCTGTTGGCGGTCCGATCTACGCAGAATGGGTCACATACTTTCATCACTTCACTTTGCGAATGAACAACACCTCAGTCCCGCCCGCGACCACGAAGGCTGCAAAGTCTTTGAAACGTCGGGAGAAAACTAAAACATTAAAACCGCGACAAAATCCGAAAAATAGTTTAATTTTAAAATCATGAGCAAAGTTGCAAATAGTGGGTCCAGTTTTCACTAAGTCTGTTCGACCCGTGATGTTATAGGGAGCCTCTCGACATATCCGATACTAATTCTAAAAACCGGGCTGATACTGAACAAATAACCTAATATCTCTCTGCCCGAACTCAGAAACTCATGCGGTGTTACATGTCGCAACTCGCATGCAATACAATTTCATCACCGAGGCGATCGAAAAAAAAGAATCATAATTAATTCGCAGACAATACAAAAATAATATAAAATATATAATTAGCCAGCGTCTCGCACATCTATTTACATACAAAGGAACAAGAAAACTATTTTATGACCGACACGTAATATTTGTTTTTTGACCCGGTTTTTTCTCCAAACACAGAATGAATGAGAAACTGGTTAATTACACGTGTACTGAAATAAGCGAGATATTTTTAAAAATAACGTTGTTATAATAATAAGTCAGTTATTATGAAGAGTAATTCTAGTTTTTTATGAATATAATATTATTATAATAACATTTCCGCATGTAGCATGACAATTATTCATACAAAAAATAGTCTCTGCCAGTTACGACTTATTTTATTGGACTTACCTACACATTATTATACTTATAACATCCAAGTAATAAAATGCATCACGCCTTTATCCTCGAAATGGTAGGCAGAGGTACAACCAGGCCGTCTACTTTTTTATATAGAAAACGAACTTTTAGTACTTGATTGTGCAGAAATACGTAAAATAATTTGAATCACGAGATGCCACTTGACCCAAAGGTGGGGTATTGTGAATAAACTCTTATCACAGGTACCGGAAGGTACGCAAAAGGGTTGCGCGTGCACTTCCCTGCCTAGACACATATTTAAGTCACTGAATAAATCTGTCAATGCGGACTATTGACTACGGAGGTTATTTTATGGCCAAGCATATTCAACTACCCACACTATTTTTAATTTGTTATTTAGATGGCTAGTGTGTGTTGCCGCCAATGCGCCTTCCTAATAGTAATCATGACGCCCACGAATTCTATCAATCATTATTCATGGTTTCTCTGTTTTCGACGGGGTAATCCCATTAGCATAGCATACTATAAATCATAACAAAGTCATATAATACTAATGTAAACATTCAAATGATGCCCTACCAATGTTGTACTCTCTGTGAATAACACAATAATAAAGTTCGTGATAAAATACTGCAACATTTAAACCAAACAACTATATAATTACATACGTTTTTACTTTTACTTTTGAGAAGAGCATGATAGTTGAGAATGTAACGGTATGCTGAAACGGATCGCTGCAGGTTCATAACTCAAGGCACACTTCTGACTTTTTGTTATGTGTGTATTATTTATCAATAATCGTTTACTTTAACGGAAAAAGAAAAAATCTTGAGGAGCGAATTCTCCAAAAAATTAATATTGAATGTATGCGAAATGTGCCAACCCTGACCAGGCTAGCGTAGTCAACTAATGCTTAGACCTTCTCAGTAGTCGAGGATTCCCGCGTTCAGTACTGGGTAGTGTATAAATACAGAGCTGGTATTATTATTTCTTTTGAAATGACTTTTAGGACTGCATTGTTTTGTTTCTAACGAGAATTTACTTTTACACACTCCACCTGGGATAGCATTGTCGCATAATAATGACCCCTTTCCTCTCCCCAAACTCTAAATGATGGGGAAAGCATCCAAGATTTTTGTAGTGATGATCTATGTGTGAAAGAGATTATTTGATCTAATGCGTCACTTGCTTGTTTAAGGGTCTATTATAAATATTGCCGTGATAAGTTTTGCTCTTTCAATTCGAGTAAATACATCGCTAGAAACCCAGCAGAAATATTAGTTTTTCTGATTAAACGTGATAGACATAATAGTACATCCACAGCGTACTTTGATTTTAAATTGATGCAGATTTGTATCCCAGTTAATAATACGAACGGAGCATAAAAAAAAAAACAAAAAAAATATACGGGCACACAGTGACTTCAATTCATCTGATGTTAATTTTGATAGTAGACAGATAGAGTGTTGACTGAGGAGAAACTATTATTTCTTGCCAGTCGGCACAATTATGCCGGGCTATTTAAAATTGGATTTACATAGGCTGATCCCGGAAGACGGCATACGTTTGCCATTATTAGGAGCTCTACACCTTTGTATGCGGTGCTCTGTATCCGGACGGATACAAATGTCTTACAACCAGTAACTCAACTCTTTTACGGATGGAAATGTCGCGGATAAAATTTCCTATGTCCATCGTTTAGGGGTTACGGCGTGATGAATTATGTTACTCTACCTCTGTCAGTCATATTTTTCTGTGTTTTGCGCACCGATATACGGGTTATAAAGGCGAGAGTACATTACATTTACTTTAACGCTCTCGCGTATACTCAACAATGTATTTTATGACATTATACAACACAAATTATATAAAAACTCAGTATTATTATTTTTTCTTATTTCCATAAGCAGACCGGTATGTAACTAGTCAGGTAATTCTTTAATGAACCGTAATAAGAATGAATATGAAATAAAATTTAAATGATGAAGTAGGAAATGTCTGGTATTTTTTATTTTATTTTTATTTAGCAAACCAACAGTATAAAGTATTGCTCTCGTCACCCTAAGACGTAGACAAAATTTTTAATTCCTCAGTATTCCTTTGTACAACGTGGTGAAATTCGAAACATAATTGACATTACACATTATTCGACATAAGTTATTATAGGCAAAGGCTATATATTTAGATAACTATATATATATAGCTATCCCTCAATTGAGCTCTTGCCAAAAACACTCGTAAAAGTATGTATAATATGTATCCACCTTAACATAATGAAAAATAGGCACTTACCATACAAACATCTTTGGGATTTTTCTTCAAGCAGTGAAATATTATTTCAGCTATCGTAAGTTTATCTCGTTCGGTGAAATTGTCTTTTATTCCTTTGGCAAGGAGTATTTCTTTTAGGATTTTGTCCAAATATAGCTGCGCGGCTGTGGGCTGACCTCTTACTACTGTGTGCGACATTACTGGAACAAAATCGTTTTTAAAGAGACTGTTTCACATATTATTTATTCAGGTTAGACAACAAATCTCATACAATTTGAATCAAACACGTACTAGTTAATAAATCTTATTTAAAGTCCACAACGTTATCTTCAAATGGGTTCACAATGATCAAGTTTACTGCAGAGGAATGACCAGACTGTTATGCCGTTCGCCTAGTGGTAAACGATACGATCGCCCGTAAAGAGTAGCAACATTATAAAGAACTTTGAATTACAAAGCACTGCGTGGCACCCCACTGCACTCGTCACCCTGAGACTTCAAATAATGCTCAGTAATTATCCTGGTACAGTGCCAAGTTAATGTTATATGTCAGTTATTCAAAATATTCTGCAAATGTAAGTACTCGTATGATTGTTATTTATTTGGGTGCATAGTAGACAGCGTGAGTTTGTATTTGGTCGGCCATTTTATTTGACGAATAGCATTTTAAAAAGTGTTTAGTACAAACATTTACTAATTAAGACTAGTGATTATGTTTAAAATAGAACATCTAAATTAATTTAAACATTACTTTCTTCAAAAATATTTAACAATTTGTTTATAGAGTGAATGTACTTTTTATTAGTGTTAAATTCTCAATCGGTTGATGACATGGTAAATATGGCAAGTGGCGTGTTTCGACATGAGTGATTGTGTTTAGGCACGAGGTATTATACCGTGAGTTGACATTATTATGTTTGAAACAATTGAGATTAATGATAAAATACTCTATGTGTAGACGTTACGGTATTTTTTTATTTGTCGTTTTTTTATTTAATATTTGGTGTGCTGCTATAGACTGTTTTGGTGGCGAAGTTGTACGACCGCAGTGTTGAGGTCTCGGGTTCGATCCCCAGGCCGAGCAGTAATATTGGGTTTTTCTTTTCAACATCAGCCCGGAGTCTGGAATTTGTGACCGATGTAGTGATAGGCTCCTATCCGATCATGGGACAAAACACACCTGCCAAAAAGTGGGTGCCCTTGTTGTACCTCTTCTAACCATTTCAGATAAAACCGTTATGTTTGATACTTGTGCACTTATTATTTTGGATTCTGTGGCCAAAGTAAATACCTACAAATTACACACATTAATACATATTTAAATATTATGTAAGTAAATGAGCTTATCTTATATTATTTAATAACATGTTAATTGTTTCATAAGATAATAAATATTTATGAGTAATGAGTAGTGATATAAGAACGGAAATAATATTATATTTTATGCGACAGGTCATAAGGCCCATTATACGGCGGAGAACCATATCAGGCACAAATTCTAACCCGACAATTCACAATAATTTGGTTAGAACCAACAACACACATTTAATCATCTACAATAAACGATATTCTACCAAAATGTTTATTTACTATGCCTGTTGCAGCCATAATATGAATAAAAACTTTTTAAATCGAAACTGACGTACTGGCTGCTTGTCATCGAATTACGAAATATATTATTTTATAAAAATGGAATATAAAAAAATATTGTCATTCTTCTTTAAATAAAATCTATGTCTTGATTGTATCTCCTAAAATTATTTATTATTTTACACATAAAACTATCAGATCAAACCGAAGCTTAAACATGGTCCTTCGAGCCGGATAAATAAGGAATCAGAATAATATAATATTGGACGGTGGAGTAACGCTATTTTATTAATTATTTTTACCCAGCACTCTCGATTAATATGTACTGAGGTAATGGTAAGCTGACCTATTATTGTTAACATTGTAAAAGGTTAGTGTTATTTCAAGCGTTGTTACTTACCACCATAATATTGTAATTACTAACTATAGTTTTATGTGTTTTAATTATAATTTACTTATGTAAAGTTGGAGGACTGCAGCACTCGTCTCCTAAAATGACCGACATCAAAGTTCTTCGGCGGAAACGAGGCAGCTGTAAAGCTCGATTAACAATTTATGCGACCTACTTATCCCAGTTGACGGATTCGGAACTGAACCCCGACCAGGTATTGGAGTTACAATTGCGCGTCGATAGGTTAGGAGAATTGTTTGACCAATTTAATGATATTCAAACTCAGCTTGAATGTTTGTCTGATAACTTAGATGAAGAATTAATTGAAAGATCTGCTTTTGAATCGGAATACTATGCACGATTTGCCCAGGCAAAGAATAGGCTAACTGTTACGAAAGCGGATGAAGATGATTTCAAAACAACAAACAGTAGTTCAAAGCGTAAGGTCGCCCAATTGCCCACTATCAATTTACCAATATTTTCAGGTTCATATGAAAATTGGCTCGCATTTCGGGATACTTTCATTAGTTTAATCCACAAAGATGACGACATCGACGAAATTAATAAATTTCATTATTTAAAGACATAATTGGAGGGGTCAGCTGCTGATGTTATCCAATCAGTAGATTTTAGTGCTGAAAATTACTCACTGGCGTGGGATCTTTTATGTGGTAGGTTTGACAACAAACGTTTGTTGCTTCAAAACCATATTTCGGCTATTTTTGACCACGATCCACTCATAAAAGAGTCATCAAACAATCTGAAATCTATGATTGACCAAATTAATAAACATATTCGAGCTTGTGAGAAATTAGGCGAACCTGTTAATAGCTGGGACACATTGTTAATTCATTTATTTAGTCACAAATTAGATGCAAGGACATTTCGTGAGTGGGAAGTGTATAAAAAGCGACTTGACAAATCTAAGTCCATTCTTTTTAAGCAGTTTATGGAGTTTATGCAAGAACGTGCAGACTTTATTGAGACATTAGAACGCGCTCAGCTTTCTAAAACTAAAAAATCACCTGACATTCCGACAAAGCATAATGCGAAACTTAAGTCTATGGTGTCTTTGAGCGATAATATTAACTCATCTTCTCATAGTTTTCTTTGTCCGGAATGTAATGGAGATCATTACCTTAATACCTGTCCACAATTTCTAGCATTAAGCATTGACGAGAGAATGTCAGTTTTGCCTAAATATAAAGTTTGCTATAACTGTTTTCATCGCGGGCACTATCCTAAAAATTGTAAACGATCAGGGTGTAAAGTTTGCAATTATAAACATCATACGCTGATTCATAACACGAATTATAAGTCAAAACATATTAACAATAAATCAAAGCATTGCTCGAGTGGTAGTGAACGGTCCGAAGTGTCCCCATCCGCGGGCGCCGACGACTGCGCTGTTACCTCTAACGCTCACTCAGTTGCACTGTCGGCAAATCTTACTGCACATTCGCATACAAGCAACTTGCCCGACATTCTTCTGTCGACTGCTTTAATCAGATGTTACGATAATAATAATAAAGAACACATTGCACGTGCTCTTCTAGACTCAGGCAGTTCGTCGTGTATAATGTCAGAAAAATTGTTTAAGCAATTAAATATACCATCTAAATATACTAATAAATCTATACAAGGCATTAATAATTTACTGTCACAAGTAGAGAAAATATGTCGTGTTCGTATTAAGTCGCTATGCGAATCTTATTGTGATAATTTATTATGTTTGGTTTTGCCGACAATTACCGATAATGTGCCTCATAGGCAGATGCATTTAAATATACCAACAGATATACCTTTAGCTGATCCATATTATCACACTCCAGCACCGATAGACATGATATTAGGAGCTGATGTATTCTGGAATTTACTAGGATCAGAAAGAATCGTATTAGGGAATCACCAGCCTATTTTATTTGAAACTAGACTTGGTTGGGTAGTCAGTGGCCCAATTAATACCGGTTTAGCTAATAAGTTTAATCAACCTGTCAAATGCAATTTTGTAACCATTGCTAATGACAAATCTTCACAATTAGATGACTTACAAACTCAGTTAACGCGGTTTTGGCAAATAGAAGAAATAAGCCAGCATGAGTCATCCACTTATTCAGCTGAAGAAGCACTTTGTGAAGAACATTTTGTTAAGAATACGACACGTTTAGAAAACGGTCGGTTCTGCGTTAGAATTCCGTTAAAAGAATCTTCTGATACTTTAGGTGATTCATTTCATCGTGCAAAACGATGCTTTTTAGCCATAGAGCGTAGAAATAGGAAAAATCCATCACTCGACAAAATGTACAAAGACTTTATGTCAGAGTATATTTCTTTAGGACACATGTCGGAGTGTCAAGTTGAAGAAGATAACGTGTCATATTTTATACCGCATCATGGCGTATTACGAGAAAGTAGTACTACCACTAAACTACGTATAGTATTTAACGCTAGTGCTCCTACCACATCAGGGATTTCTTTAAACCAAATACAGATGGTGGGGCCTACTGTTCAAGACGATTTAACATCGATACTTCTCAGATTTAGGATGTACAAATATGTACTTTCGGCAGACGTAGAAAAGATGTATAGACAAATGTCAATACATCCATTAGATAGGCGTCTGTTAAAAATAATATGGCGTGATGATGAAGCTAGTCCTTTCAAGGTTTACAATTTAAATACCATAACATATGGTACGGCGAGTGCTCCATTTCTCGCAACAAGATGCCTCAAACAAGTTGGGCTTGAATGTAAAGATCCACGGGTTGCAGAAATCATTCAACATGATTTTTATGTCGATGACCTTTTGACCGGTGCAGATCAACTTGATGAAGCTTATATGTTGCGTGATCAGGTAACTAATGCTCTTGCTTCCGCTTGCATGCCGTTAAGGAAGTGGAAGTCTAACGAACCTGCCTTAGTTTCGACCCAGTCTGGCCAGTCACTCCCTAGTCTAAATATAGAGGGTGACATGATAAATAAGACTTTAGGGCTTAGCTGGCAAACGCAAACAGATACGTTATGCTTTCCTATTAACGTCCCTGAGAAGGTCGAAAATACAAAACGTGACATTTTATCAGTTATTGCGCGAATATTTGATCCTTTAGGTTTATTATCGCCTTGTGTCATTCGTATGAAAATGTTACTTCAAAAGCTATGGCTTGAAAAACTAACATGGGATGAACGGTTGTCCACTGAGGTCATTGCCGCTTGGACGTCATTGATCAAAGCCTTACCAGCACTTAATGATTTGACGATCTCTCGCCGTGTTGTTATTGATGCGTATAAGCACATGGAATTTCATATTTTCACCGATGCGTCAGAACGCGCTTATGGTGCTTGTTTATATGTGCGTAGTATCAATGCAAAAGGTGAAGTCGATGTCCGTCTTTTAATGGCCAAGAGTCGTGTTAGTCCGATCAAATATCTGACTATACCGAGGCTAGAGCTTTGCGCTGCCGTGATTGGCGCTCGTTTATATAAAAAAGTTACTATGTCACTTCGAACTCAAGCCTCGAATGTAGTTTTTGGACCGATTCCATGGTAGTATTAGGTTGGCTAAAAATGCTTCCTATAAAATTAAATACTTTTGTTCGTAACCGCATCTCAGAAATTTTAGACACAACTAGTTTGTGTACGTGGAGACATGTTTCCACACATAATAATCCTGCGGATTTCATCTCACGAGGGGTTGAAGCTACCACTATGCACTCATTAGATTTGTGGTGGTCTGGTCCTTCTTTCTTACGAAAAGACAGCATGTCATGGCCTTTCATTGAAGAAACTTTACACGCTTTACCCGAACTCAAATCACATGTTTGTTTTCATAACATTTATAACGACAAACATTTTGACAATGGTTTGATTAATTTTGAGCGTTTTTCAAATTTTATAAGGTTACAACGAGTGGTTTGTTTTATGTTTCGGTTCATTAAAAGGTGTAAGGGCCAGTCAATTAGTAGTGAATATTTATCCGCTCACGAACTGCAGGATTCACTAAATTTAATAATTATTCAATCACAAAAGGAATCATTTTTTGAATATGATTTATTATTAAATAATCAGAAATTACTTCATAAAAATCGACTTCTTAAGTTTAATGTTTTTCTGGATGAAAATAAAATCATCCGTTTAGGAGGTAGATTGCATCATTCAGAATATTCTTTTGAGAAAAAACATCCAATTTTATTACAGTCCACTCATCATTTTACAAAACTTTTATTTAAATATGAGCATCGAAAATTAATGCATGCAGGTCCCCAATTATTATTGGCCACAATAAGAGAAACTTACTGGCCTTTGGGTGGTCGCAACTTAGCCAGATTATGCTATCGTCAGTGCGTTCGCTGTCAACGTTTTAAGGGACAAGTTGTTCAAACACAAATGGGCAATTTGCCATCAAGCAGATTGTCACCAGCTGACTTTCCTTTTCAAAGTGTAGGCGTTGACTACGCGGGTCCCATAACATCGGTTAATCGTCAAGGTCGTGGATGTAAACTAATGAAAGTTTACATTGTAATTTTTGTGTGCTTTACGACTAAAGCCATACATTTAGAATTAGTGGGCGATTTGACGAGCAGCAACTACTTACAGGCTTTGCGTAGGTTTATGTCCCGAAGAGGAAAGCCTCTTCATATTTATTCAGACAATGGGACATCATTTGTAGGAGCCTATAATGATCTCTCTACATTCCTTAAGCGCAATTGTAACTCCTTAGCTGAAGATGCGGCTCATGATGGAATCAATTTCCACTTTATTCCTGCCTACGTCCCACATTTTGGTGGTCTTTGGGAGGCGGGTGTTAAATCCACTAAACATCATTTAGTTAGAGTGCTGGGCAATTGTCACTTAACCTATGAGGAGCTGAACTCCACCTTAATCCAAATAGAGGCAGTTTTAAATTCTCGACCGCTCACTCCGCTGTCATCAGACGCTGAAGATTTGCTGCCGCTTACTCCAGGTCACTTTTTAATCGGAAGACCACTTACTTCGCTACCTGTTCAAAACTTGCGGGACTGCTCTTATGACCGCCTGACTCGGCATCAAAGGATCGAGCAACTCAGGCAACATTTCTGGGTGAGATGGAGCAAAGAGTACATTTCAGAACTTCAGAAAAGAGTCAAATGGCAGAGTGGCAAAGATTATCATTTAAAAATCGACGCCCTTGTCAACATCAAGGACGACAATTTACCACCAATTAAATGGAAGATGGGTCGAATCATAGCACTACACCCTGGTACTGATAATATCTGCAGGGTGGCTGACATACGGACTGCAGGTGGAGTAATAAGAAGAGCTGTCTCGAAGATTTGTCCCCTCTAAAGAAACTTCGGGTTGAAAGCAAGCTTTCAACGGCTGGGGGCATGTTGCAGCCATAATATGAATAAAAACTTTTTAAATCGAAACTGACGTACTGGCTGCTTGTCATCGAATTACGAAATATATTATTTTATAAAAATGGAATATAAAAAATTATTGTCATTCTTCTTTAAATAAAATCTATGTCTTGATTGTATCTCCTAAAATTATTTATTATTTTACACATAAAACTATCAGATCAAACCGAAGCTTAAACAATGCCGCATCGTTGGCGGAGAGATTCCCAGCGTCCCCCTTTAAAAAATCTGATAAAAATTTCATTCTTTTCCACGGGAACAATTAACTGGAATCAAAAATTGCCTATATATTAATCCAAGTCATGGTCTATCCGTCCATCCAAACCAGTTCACTTTATTCTGTCTTTACTTCTAACACCCCTACAAAATTTTTCAAAAATTCTCGCATATATAGTAAAATAATAAATAAACTCTACGGCGGGATTGTCGAGATGCGGCGGTAAGGGAAACTAAACATAACCGGTGAAACTATAAGATTTTTTTAGAAGACTGACCATAATTTTTCAAAGATACTGAGATATTTTGAAAAATATCAGAAAAGTAATGAGAGAGTTATGAAAACTTAATTGCTGCCGATCGATCTCATTGCTTATAAGAGTTAAAAGGTTCTGAGACCATTAGAAGTCTACTCTACCTTTAAAGTCAGAATTCGGAAAAAAAAAAAATAACCGCTTCACTCATTCCCCAGTGGCGGTAGCGATAATTCATTTTGTTTCCGCGAAGAAAACAACTAGTATTAATATGGGCGACGGAAGTTAACATCAGCTGGCTGACACCGCTTACAAATATCTCAAAAAACATTATCTCGTACCCCTGACGTTTCGGCCTTCATGGACCGCCTTAAAAACCGCGATAAAATCCGAAAAGTAGTTTAATTTTAATGTCTAACATTCGCGTAAACATGAGAAATCATTATCTCGTACCCGTTATCGGCTAGTAGTATTCAGAAACATGCGCGAGCTATCTCTGACTCGTCTTATCGCTTATCGTCATTGTTCAACTTTGGTCAATATTAGAGGTCATTTAAGTGCACGATAGCACAGTCAAGAATAGAGCGGACGGCAAAACGGAGGTTCGCAGTTCCAAAACCCGAACACGCTCCTGACTTCCTGAAGTTACCTATATTGTTTATGTATTATCGTGATATAACGGTGAAGGAAAACAACATACCTGAAAACTCTACATAAGAACGAAGGTAACATAAATTTTGCCGGATCGCACTAGGCCAACGTGGTGGACTAATAGCTAAAAACGCTTTCAGTACTTTAGTACTGGAGGAGGATAAAGAGATCCATATTCAAGAGTGGGCAATATATTACAATACAGGACAGTACCTATACATTATAGGTATATGCACCTATATCAAAATAACAAGGTATATACAGTATATATTTTTAGTCGATAGACTAATTAAAGCACATGGCAGTTCATACTTGCATGTAACTAATAAAATTATACGCAAAAACATTAGGATCAATGGTAAACCTTAAAAATTTACGAAAAAGGGTTCCAAAGTGCTTAAGAAAGTATCTCGATGCTAATATTCCCGTAAAAAAAACAGGTCCCTCGACTAATTTTACATGCTATATACCTTAATTATACAATTCTAATTCCAAAAAATCTTGTCTCTAGTTTTCCAATTATATTTGATCATTAATTAGCTATATTTATTAACATATTATTAAGATTAAATCATTTTATTCTCAAAAAGACAAAAAAGTCCCTTACATGAAAATAATATAACAAAACAGAAATAATAATTGAAATAATTCAAACACAGTGGTCGGCGTGCACTCACTAAACAAAAATGTATTTATTATTGTTCGAAACAGCAGTTTTTTATTTTTATTATTTTAACAAATAAAACTTGACTGCTCCCAAATACTGCACAAAGGAACTAAAACAAAATTTGTGAAATAAACGTAAACATATGCAAAGCAATATTTAAATTGCATATCTATGTAGTTATTTGCACCAAATTCATGAACAACAAAACGCGTTCCATACTACGAAATAGCTATTAAAGTCTAATAATAATATCAGCCCTGTATTATATACTTGCCCACTGCTGAGCACGGGCCTCCTCTACTACTGAGAGGGATTAGGCCTTAGTCCACCACGCTGGCCTAGTGCGGATTGGTAGACTTCACACACCTTCGAAATTCTTTTAGAGAACTTCTCAGATGTGCAGGTTTCCTCACGATGTTTTCCTTCACCGTTAAAGCGAACGATAAATTCACAAAGAATACACACATGTTTTTTTTTTTTAGATAAGTCAGAGGTGTGTTCCCTTGGGATTTGAACCTGCGGACATTCGTCTCGGCAGTCCGTTCCACACCCAACTAGGCTATCGCCACATTAAAGTTTTTTATGTATTGAAATTTCAATTTATTTGTATTAATACATATTTAGTTTTAATATGATCTCTATTGAAAATGTTATCGGAATGCTTTTAATTAATCAATCGACGTTTACGGTTCAATGCATTCGGATTATTGGAATTATATTTTAATATGTTTCGAATTCAGCTGAAAATGTAGTTAATATTTGAAACTAATTTACGATTGAAAATGTGATTTCTAAATAACGTTAAGTGCATCACACTATTTTATTCAGTAATAGAAATACTTACTGTGCTATATTACTTTCAGGTAAAATATTATTTTAGCATGACTTGACATAAATAATCACTTAAGTATTTTGCAAAGAAATTAATTTATGACCAAAAAATGATAATAAAAATAAAATAATATTATAATTTGTCTTTAACGAAAGAATTTATATTATTATTTTAAGTTTATATTTCATGAAAATGTATTAAAATATATTTACCGGTTTAATTGTGTATCACTATCTCTTAACGATATGAACACGCTCCGACGCAGCCGACTGCGCGATATTCCTCTTGACTGCCGACTACTTTATATTTCCTTACGTTTATCTGACCGTAACTTATTTTTTATTTCCCTCAATATATAATATTGTTTGAAGTAATTAATTGCCTAATTTCCTGAATTGCATATCGCGTTGACATTTATTTATCTTGTCACAGTTCTTGACTTTTATACGCGCACGGCAAAGTAATCTCACTGCACTTGATAGTAGGTGGAGTCGGGCTCAGATAGTGTCGACAGGCAGATTATCCCTTCTCGCCAACTGACATAATTATGCCGGCCTGTTTCAACCAGATATACTCAGATTGATCCCGGAACGCGATACACTTACGTGGGCCATTTTGGCGGGTTTTGACTGTAAAGTATCCACTAGCTAGTTTCGAAATGTAAATAAATAACTCCCCACTAACTAAAAAAAAAAAAAAAATGATATACTCCCAACTTTTGTAATTTGCATTAATATCGTCCGGAGATCTAAAGTCCATAGTAATTTATTAACACTATGATATTGATTTTTATTTGGTATATTAGCTCACCTAATTATTCTAGATAACGTTGACAGTGGTAACGTAAAATATGAATATATTCTATTTAATGTGTTGTATTTGCAAAAAAAAATACCATTATGTAAGATACATTTAAATTTTCTACACTTCTTGATATAACCTTGAACACACACACATCGCGCATTATTCTTTGTAGGAACTGAGTTTGATTCCTAAATTACGTGTTGAGCAACCCTGTTTTCCCTCGAGAGTTTACTTTACGCATTGTGTTGGTGAAGTTAATTATTCTCATTTATATTTCCAATATATTATAAAAAAAGGTTTAAGTACATGTTAAAAAATGTTATTAATTTATTAATTATTATAATATAACTAATTAAATAAATATAACTATTTTATGCTAATAAGTATTTATTTAAATACATATTTTTCGTTTTTATACGACTTTTTATTTTCATGGATTAAAATGATACTGTGAAAAATAATGAATGTATCAAGAATCGGTTACTTTCTGCATCGATAACTCAGCGGGTAAACCAGCTGTGAAACCGTTGCATTAGCGATCCTAATTCCGAGTTATATTTTATAT
Organism: Manduca sexta; assembly: GCF_014839805.1. Lineage (NCBI taxonomy): Eukaryota > Metazoa > Arthropoda > Insecta > Lepidoptera > Sphingidae > Manduca > Manduca sexta. The sequence goes on from NC_051123.1 coordinate 11,720,839, forward strand.
ACTTGTGAAGTATTTACTTGTATGGAATCTTACGGTGGTGCGCCAGCAAAAGCTAATATTATGAATGCGAGAGTGTTTACACTATAATTGGAGTGTGATCAAGACATTTACTGTCGCTGATAAAGTAAGATTTGCATGTTGTATCGCGGAAAATACCAAAAAACTCAAAACAGCTGAGAGGCCTCTCTGCCTGTGATAGGTCTCTCATATGTGAGAGTCCGCCTGGGTAGGTACCACCGCAATGTCTATTTCTGTCGCCAAGCAGCAGTGTCTATAGTCACTGCATTGTACACACATTGAGATTGTAGTCAGAGTGACTGCTGGACATCATGTCTTAGGATAGCGAGTGCAGTGGAATACCAAACAATACTTTGTAATTCATGGTGTTGGATCGTGTTTGTACTGTTTATGGGCGGTCGTATCGCTTACCATCAGGCGAACGACAAGCTCGTCTCGTCATACAAAGAAATAAAAAAAAGGCCCTGGCGCGGCTCTGACACGGATTAAGATAGCAGGCTCGATGCACTTGTCTCTTGACTATTTTTTGAAAGGAAACATTATGCTGGCTCAGAGTGCTGTGAAGTCCCGCGTTCCTAATACACGATAGTGTTTGCTTGCAAGATGGTAAAATCAGGTACAGTAATACCAATTAGACAGTCTCCATTATATTACTATAGTACTATATTACTGTTACGTCACTGGCACTTGATTATTAACATAATAAGGGCCTGTATCACTACTTCTAAGTAAAAGGTACTCTTCACATAAATGTATGAGCTGGATCAATACAAAGACCGCATTATATGCTCTCAAATAAATGGTAATGGAATGTTTGAGTACATTAGCTGTTTAATACGATAATTGATTGATTGAGATTTATTTGAAACTTGTTAAACAGGCTCTACTTCTGTTACTAATTGGTCTAACACACGCACTCGAGCATGTTATTCCCAAAAGGGTAGGCAAAGGTGCAACCAGTGCACCCACCTTCCGCCGAGTGTATTTCAAACCATGAGTTTATTCTTAGTCGTACAGCATATGCAAAAAGATCATACCACGGCGGCAATCTTTCCTGCCCGAGCTGGCTTTTTTTTTACTATATTTGTCATTTATTTTATTTTCAATATAAATTGTGTTTGTTTATATAAGCTAATTTAATTAAGTAATAATTAAATATTCTCATGTACCTTGACTTATCATAAGTGCAATTATGTTCGCCTACGTGATGAATAAACCATTTTTATTTTATTTATTTTTATTTTTAAAACGGAAACTTAACATTAAATGCTCATGTGGCGTAGGTGCTGCAGAGACGTGACTTAATCTAGAAACACGACATAATTGGCGGGAATGAGCAACGTCATGTTTTCATACATCAGAGTCCCCACATAATTAGTTTGATTTTTCTATTCAACCTCTTATACAAAGAAAAAGAGAAGGAACTTGAATGCCATCAAAATTGGTTTGGAAATATGGAAGAAATTCATAATAAGTTTATATTTTAATATTGTTATCGTATCGTTTTTTTTTTTTTTAGCTTTTTTTCGATTTCTATTTAATTTATCTCTCTATTATCTGCCTTATAAAATAATATAATAATGTAACTCGTATTACGTGATTGTTGTACATACCTCCAACCTTAATCAATCTTCAATTACTGTGCAGCGGAATTTTTTATCTAGTATAATGGTTTTATTACTAATTTTATTATTGTATTATATACTGCTGGTATGTCATTAAATCAATAAATAAACTAAATATTCCAAATGTTTCAATGAACCAAGTGCGCATGTAGTAACGAAAGACCAACATAGGTAACGCTGAGAGTGGGCCTGCTCTAAAACTGAGATGCTTTAGATGTTAGTCTACCACGCTAGCGTAGTGGGTTGGCAGACTCTAAATACCTTCATAATTCCTATGTAAAGTTCTTAGGTGTGTATGTTCCTTCGCGGAATTTTTCTTCACAGTAAAAGCAAGTGATAATCGACTAATGACACAAACGTAACTTCGAGAAGTCAGATTTTATGTATCTTGGGTATTGTACCTAAGGACCTTCGTTTTAGCAGTAAGTTCCGAACTCAACCAGATAGATAATGTATTTCATATTATAGTAATATAGCTTACATTAATTTTAGTAACACTGAGTCAATTATGTATGTGTCTAAGGTCCACTTCTTAGATAATATGCTGCTAAAAGCTGTTACAATAGTAAAATACTTGTATCGATTTAAAAAAACAGAACATACACCTACGTATTCAGTTACCTAAGCTTATCATTTTAATGCAGATAAACAGACGCAGACTTTAATTTGGCATCACCTCAACTGATATCGCTCATCAGAGCGAAATTATGTTGCATATAATCATACAGCCACTAGATTATGTACTTGATAATGAGCATGCTTTAAACTTGTCTAGATAACGTATTAGCTGTACCAGACTCTACCTGCCAGCCCGAGCTGCCTACTGCCTTATGTTTCCTATAAATATTATCCCTAATTTAAAATGAGCGTTGTTATATAAGTGATTTTAATTGTTATTTAGAAATATTAATTATTATTCTTTTGGCGTATCATAAGTGCGACTTTGTTCGCCGACGTGACAAATAAAGTATTTTATTTTTATAGTTGGGGTACAAAATTCTATCATAATTGGAAATCGCTTGTCACCTAAGTCAATATCAGTTGAGTGGCTAAACTGTTACAAACTCATTAAAATATACTATAAAATTGTTATGCAATTATGTGGACATTACAATACGAAAACAAATGAAAATTATTGTCTAATACAGATGTATATTATTATTATTTATTATTATTATATACTAGCTTTGAATGGGGCACCGCCGACCTAAAAATATTTTTTTTGGGATAAATATATCTATATATATATATATATATATATATATATATATATATATATATATATATATATATATATATATATATATATATAAATGAATCGCTATTTCCCTTGGTCACGAAATAACGCGTGAACGGCTGGATCGATTTCACTATTTTTTTTGTTGTGTTTGTTATTGTCAGGAGAAGGATATGAAAGAAAAAATTAAGGAAGTTGAGCGAAACTTGTGGTGAAAAGTTGGTCCTCTGATTGTACATCTACCCCTATGGCGATAGAGATATGATGTGAGTTTGTTTTTAATCGGCCATAATGAATAATAAACCCTTACTGATATATACGGGGTAACACGTAAAAGGATAAGCTTAAACTTTTAACCCGATTAACGTGTACCTGGTAACAACCATATCTTAACAAGCCTGCAGTGTCATTACATAATCAGATAACATCACAAGATAAAGTCTGGTTTGATATGATATGACATTAGTATGATATTCATGTGCAAAGGAGAAAATAATGAAAACCTGCATATTTTATGTTAATAGAGAACTGACAACTGTATTCTCTATGTTTTGTGTCACAGGGTTCAAGGCTGACAACCCAGCATTGATCTCTCCCGAGGGAATTCGCGCTTGGTCTCCACATCAAATGCACGCCCATGCACGGAAGGATATTTCTCTATGCTCACAGTTAAGTGTGTATTATATGCGCGAATGTGCGTATCTTTTATATTATATACCTACTACTACTGCAACGGCTCCTCTATTAACTTAAGAAGTTTTACAGCGCTGGCAGCGGTTACAGCGGCCGCGGCGACCGCTTCCGTAGCACCACACTCACTACTTAGAAACTCGAGGCAACCGCATTCATTTACTATGGTTTCTGTTGAATATAATTCCCACTTTACCCTGAAATGGTAGGCAGTGTTGGCGCGGGTACAAATCACTGGACTGACAATCATCATTATCAAACATTGCAACAAGCAGTACGTGCTTGCATCTGAGATAAACTGGATAACTCAAGATTTGACTTGGTTTTATCCTAAATTTGAGTAAATAATTTGACTCTTCATATTAAATATCAAACTTTTTGACTCAGAAAAAATAAAAGAAATATGTTTTAAACTAATTTTAGAACAATTTATGATCCAAAATTTGACACTCATTTAGATCTTTATCCTTTTATCAGGGAAGTTGACAACCACGTCAATTCCTAGTATTAGACTTGATTTTCATATTTCTTTATGTTTTGGATGTGATATAGATGACGGTATCTTTCAAATTGTCAAACTCACATAGCCCAGTGAAATTAGGTAAAAAAAGGGGTCAACCTCGGAATGAAAGATAATAAGCTGGAAATTGGTAAAAACCTTTGTTTTGTCGCCCTAAATATTGTCTCAAAAGTCACAAATGCTATCGTGTCCGCGTCTTATGATATTGATGGTCAAAGGTCACAAAAAAAGATTTTTCGCGAATATCTCGGTTCCTATTGCTTAAATGATATTTTCACCTATCATCAAAGTTGTAGAGTATAAAATTCTCTACAACTTTTGTCTAAACTTTTTTTTTATACGATCAACCGTTTTTGAGGTAGAGCGCGAAGAGTGCGCAGCGTACAGTCATATATGAGCTAATGCAGGGTCAAGCGTGAGTTACGGTTATCAGTACGTTGTATAAAGTCAATTATTGACAAAAAAATATAATTATTAAGCAATGCCCATTATTTCTGTACCTATTATTAATTATTTATATGTAATTATTCATCAAATTAACAAAACTAAATAAACCCGTACAATTGTCAACACTTCCACCAACAAGTGTAGCAGCCCGTCAACATATCAATCATGTCTACTACCAGATTCAAACGTGGCTAAGGAAGAACTTAGAACCTCAAGAATGGGGCTGGAAGCTTGAAAATGAAATCCTGGAGCCCATAACAACGTTATTACCTCCAGCACCAGCCGAACTACTAAACACAATATTTTGCAATTGCAAAAATGGTTGTGGTTCCCGCTGTGGATGCAGAAAGTCAGGGCTACTATGTTCTTTAGCTTGTGGCCAGTGCAATGGACAAGCTTGCCTCAACGTTCCACTATATCCAAGTAATCCCGATGAAGAAAGCACATACGATCCTGAAATTCTAGAAGGTTTGGAAATGAATATGACCGATAATGAGGATGATGACAATGAATTGAATATTTTAGAGCGTCAACAAGAAGAATACGACGAAGAAGAAGATAACTAGCTTCCATTCGCAATTTCATTCGATTCACAAATTATTTTAATATTTAAACTCACATTTTAATAAATGTATAACATGCCATATTTAATGATAAATAAAGGTATATCTAAAATATATTTCCTTACTGTCTTTTCATTTTAAAATATAATTAAAATAGATAATCCAGAATTAATAATATACTATAGTTGAATAATTAAATATAAATAATTAATAATAAGTACAGAAATAATGGGCATTGCTTAATAATTATATATTTTTTTGTCAATAATTGACTTTATACTACGTACTGATAACCGTAACTCACGCTTGACCCTACATTAGCTTATATAGACTGTACGCTGCGCACTCTTCGCGCTCTACCTCAAAAACGGTTGATCGTATAAAAAAAAAGTTTAGACAAAAGTTGTAGAGAATTTTATACTCTACAACTTTGATGATAGGTGAAAATATCATTTAAGCAATAGAAACCGAGATATTCGCGAAAAATCGTTTTTTGTGACCTTTGACCTTCAATATCTTAAGACGCGGACACAATAGCATTTGTGACTTTTGAGACAATATTTAGGGCGACAAAACAAAGGTTCTTACCAATTTCCAGCTTATTATCTTTCATTCCGAGGTGAAACCCCTAATATGACTGGGTTAACACTGCTATTGCTTTATCTGAGAATAAAACACTCATAAAATAAGATTTTCTAGTTCCAATAACCATCGCTTATCAGCTAAAAAATATAGCACGTTATTATGTTCTATAAAAAAGATTCATATTCGTTATCTTTCCGTTTTTGACAGCAGAAAAACGAATCCAAAAGGAAAAATAGACACGCCTGTCGCTTTCCCGGCAGACAGCCGCGATAGTCATAAAGCCTTCACATTTAGCAAAAAACTCGCTAACTTCGCTTTGCAAAACTTGCAAGAACATTATATTATGTCAAACAAATTGAGCGGAATTGCCATTTGAAACTCACAGGCGTTTTGCTAAATTTGTTTGAATATGAAGGGCCTTTTAAATATCAATAACATAGTGATAACTTAATCAATGCTTTATTTTTAATTTTGAGTTATATTTCGTAGGAAAAAGGTAATGGACGTTTCGTGTCTGCCTATCATCTTGGGATATGTAAGCGGGATATGAGCATGTAATAGCATAGATTATTTATAAAAAGCTATATTACTATTTATAATGTGACTATTTGTGTAAGTTATTGTAAACAAATGCATTAAGGTAACTAAAATAGAAATTGTAAACATTTGTCTGAAATGGCGGTAGTGCTTAAGGCGATACCTCAAGGTCCATTTTCATACATTTTGTTTCACCTTTAATCTGGGTAACTAAACAAGTATTGGCAAGTAAAGAATTTAAATTCACGTCTAGTTAGTGATTAGTTCTCGCAGTTGAAAGAAAAACGTAAAAATAATTAATAATCATGGATATTTCGGCCTTTAAAATTTAATATGACGAAATTTTAAAGGCCGAAATATCCATGATTATTAATTATTTTTACGTTTTTCTTTCAACTGCGAGAACTAATCACTAACTAGACGTGAATTTAAATTCTTTACTTGCCAATACTTGTTTAGTTACCCAGATTAAAGGTGAAACAAAATGTATGAAAATGGATCTTGAGGTATCGCCTTAAATGTTTTGACGTTCGAAATGATATAAATACCAGCCACTTGGTTGATACGGGGCATTTCATCGTGAGCCGTTGAGCGGAGCAATACTAAGAGACGTGACAAGTTAAGTAAATATACTTTATTTTATTTTAGTTTCTTTCACAATTAAATATTATTATTAATATGATTAAACATTTGATAATTTGGGAGTCGTACCTATGTTAGGGTGTATACCCTAACATATTGTATAATATACAAAAGATATAATAGATATATAACTGGTGCTATAATAATGTCTAATGCCTAATGTTAATGAAACATTATATCACTGACTATGTTTATTGATGTATATCAACATAATATAGGTAATAAATATATTGTATAACAAATATAGTGGTCCTTGTTTCCTTGAAAACGCATCCGCCCTTCCCTACTTGATTACTGACGTAACGTATTTATCACTGATGTCCTGATGGTATAAAATGATTGATACATATGTTCGTTTGCTTATTTAAGTGATCTGTGTATAAAAATACACAATTATTTTAAAATGTCTCTACTTAAAATCTAACACATGCATGTAAGTAACTAATAAGATTGTGGTTCATTAAAACACTTAATAAGGACGTTAATAAAAGGAAAGTTTTGTGTTTTAATTTTGATTGTTTTACATTTTCTGACTCTAGGCCTGTCAATTCCAAATTGGTATTCTCGTTCCATAGTGTAGAGGCGAAGAGAGTGTATCGTCATATCAAACGCAATTCTAGATTACAAAAGTTTGATGAACCTGGGAACCAACAGTAACAAGGCGGTTTTACATACATACAAAATAACAAACTCCTATCCGATGGGTGTATAACCTGTATATAAAGACTATGGATTGCTGCTTTTGCCGATTCTGGCACATTTGTTTCGCTTTTTCCACTTTCGAACATCTTCTGCATTTGCCGGATCATGATACTTTTGAACTGCCTTTTTACAACCTAAAATAATTTGGCTTCGAAATTCATGATCACTCATCATTAACCACATAAAGTCCAGTGACTCTTAGGCCTCCGCTAAAGTTTCTAAACGGACCTGTCGAAAGCGGCTTACGTCCAGCGTGATCCTGCGACCTTATCAAGTCGTCTGTCTACCCTGCAGGTGGACATCCAACGCTGCGCTTGCCAGTACGTGGTCTCCATCCGAAGTTTTGTGCCCCACCTGCCGTCAGTTCTGCAAACTATGTGCCTGGCCCACTGCCAATTTAGCTTACTAATCTGCTGGACTATGTCGATGACTTTCGTTCTTATACGGATCTCTTCACTTCTGATTGACCGCGTAGAAAAACACTGAGCATAGCCCCGTGACCGTGAGCTTCTTCAAAATTAAAATGACTTAAATTAATTATAATAAAAGAAACACTCTTTTCTGTTGTGGTTCCTTCAAATCAAGTACTATATTATAAAAATTACAGTCTATTTTGAACCATAAACGACAATAACCTTTAATTAAATTCGATGGGAAAATTGAATGCTCTATTACGAATCTAGGCTTCGTTATCGCGTTAACTCAGAATCGGTTTGAAAAGGTGCCGAAAGACGAGATTTCGGGAATCTTCCCATTGAGCGATACTAAAGCTCAAAGATTACTTCCAACAAAAGCTTATTGAGTTCACGGTTTCTTGAGATTTTTTGATCATAGCTGGTTTCTTAATGACGGCATTAGATCATGCCAGACTTTATGAGATAATCTTCATAATATCTCACTCTCTATTTTCTTGTCAAACAACCTATAATATTAGTACTATTAAAAAAAACTACTTAAATATTCAGTTACAAAATACGTTATTGGTAAGTTTACTATCACACCGTAAAATACAGTTTAATTAAACTGAATAATAAGTTTCGGTAAACTGCTTTTGTACTAGATAGATGATGCACAATTTGCGAGATTATACTAATACACGTTTATGCTGCCCTGGTATAACGATGTCGGAAACACGTGCTCGCTCTCGCCCCGACACAGCTCAAGCAAGATTTAAGTAGGTGCGTATATAATGCAAGCACCCTTATCCAGGACCCCCATCCCTTTTTATTTCCATGATATGATTTTGTCGCCATCTACCATAGTCCAGTCATTTAAGCTTAAATTAGGTAAGAATCTCGGAATTCGAGATACCCAGCTGTAAGTTTGTAAATACTTGTATATGCACACCCTAAAAATTGTCTCAAAACCTACATATATTGTCAGGACAAGGTTCTTTTGAAAGAAAAAAATCAAAAAATTGCGCGGAAAATTAAAAAATTTAAGAAAACTTAACGAAAATATTAATTTTATATAACTGTCAATTGTTTGAAATAACTGTCAGTGATTGACAAAATGCGCGCTGCAAATTCATAGCAACGTCTGCTGGGTTAACTAGTTACATATAAAAACTACTCATATCTCACAGCGAACATATTTCATTAAGCAACGGCCAGTATTAAAATTAAATTGACAGGACTTTTATAATATGTATTGATGATATCTTCTAACTATTGGACCTACTCTTCCTGAGTGTATACCATACCATGATGTAACTCAAGGCTAAAACTGAGAGGAAATACCCATTATTTCCGCCCGAACCGGAATTTGAACCCAACACCTGAAAGTGGAAATTTATCACGCAATATAACTACGCCATCGAGGTAGTGTTGATACCGTTTCGATTTTATGCGTTCCTAGTACTCAAAAGACCAGAATACACGTGAAACATGGCCTAAATATATAAAATATGTGTTCACACCCTATGTCTGTGATATAAGGAGCTGTAGAGTAGTGAGGGCGATGGGGAGTGAACGAATGCATTCGCTGGTGAACTAATTTATTTCTAATTCAAATATCTATACTGTTCTCAACATCGAGGTCTCAAATTGTTTAACGTAAAACAAAAAATAAAATTTGTGTATTCCAATTATTTACCAATTCTTCGACTATTATTGGGCATAAAGCGGTAACACTCATATGATTTTATATTTTTGCGACGTGCGTGCGTGCGACAGCGTTATATATTTGGAATCAATGTTTCCGTGTTTTTTTATATCACCTGCTAAAATATATTTAAGCAATATTTTTTCTAAAAATTTTCACTATTTACAATTTTGTGTTTTTTAAACGTATTTATTTAAATTTTTGAAACGTATGTCGCTTTAGGCAATTTGCTTTTTACCGTTAATAATATTTTGCAATCAGACCGAACAAAAATATCATGCTTTGTAACAAATATATTCTGGACCTAATATAATCAATCCAGCTCATTATAAAACCATAAACGAATTGATACACACGTGCAAATATCAAAACATCGCAATGCCAAATCAGAGCCAGTGTGCTGGATTCCCCGGGGAAATCGCCCGTTGAACCGTCACGTACGACTGCAGTTTAAACCGAAGACTTTGATTCCTTGAGTTTTCGCCACGGAATATAAAACTAGTGGATATTTATTTTTCCTTTATGGTTGGAAGGTATCTTATTACGAATTTTGCAAGTACTGTTGGGTTACTGTTTGAAGATACTTGTACTAAGCACACATCAGAAGTAGCCAGCATAATTATTGATCAATATGAGACTTAACATCTTATGTTTCAAGGTGACGGGCGCAGTGGAGTCCCACTTATTATTTTGTAATTCAAATTCCTTTATAGTGTCACTACCATCGATATATAATATGTATATAATATCAGCCCTGTATTATATACTTGCCCACTGCTAAGCACGTGGGCAACAGTGGCGAAGCGTCCATACAAGCCGATTCCTACCGGGTTACCTTTTGTAAATTAACTAAAAATAATAAAAGAAAAACATAACAATATAACTAGAATAAAAATAGTATATTCAAACAAGTCATCTTATATTTATTAAATTAAATCAATACTTGTTGTCGCACCTATCAAAACTACCTTCATTTTCATATTCTAACACCAGTTTTTCCCCCTCTACACATAATTTGTCAAACAACATTATAAAAGAGGCAGCATTGGGCGAATAGGGGAAGTTGTGCCTTAACTGTCGTAGAGTGCGTATGTTACCAGTGGTATAGTGAATTAGTGTGATAAGTGTCTGATTATGCTAAGTCATATATATATACTACTGTGTTAGCGTAATGCTACACCTTACTCATATCAGAAGTGGGATACGTAATGCCACGCTCACCGAATAGTGTGTCTATGTCGCGTAGTCGCAAAAGAAGATTAAGAACAGTATCTTCAACTAGCTCGAGCTCGTCTACTTCCTACTCGAGTAGTAGCAGTGACCGACAGCGACGAAAAAGTAAGCGCCGTCGACGCAAGGGTTCACAAACCTCCGCAGAGCCGGGTCACAAATGCAGCACGTCGATGCATTAAGTAGAAACCCCGTCGTTTTTGACAACACTCCAGTAACAGAAAACGTTAACACCATAACGGAAGGCGATTGGTTATTATCAGTCTAGTTACAAGACCCTGACATCTGTAGTATTAGGGACATATTACAATCAGGTGAGGCCGAGACAAATAAACAATATTCAATGAGTATGAATCGTTGGGAAACAAAGTTTATCGAAGAACTGAGTTTGGGCGACGTTGGCTAGTACCCAAGCAATGTATCTGGTTCGTGATTCGAGCCAATCATGACGAGGTAGGACATTTTGCTGTTGACAAAACTGTCGAAAGGTAATCAATTTTAATCAGTATTAATTCAGTTTAACCCTTTTAAATATTTAGACTGTTACAGTACAACAAACCTATGATTAAAAGGTTTAATATATCCGCTTCAAACATAATGAGGCCATGTATAGTTGTTTGGTTGGACACCCTGCAACAGGCATCCGTTGTGAACGCTGTTGTAGTACAGGTGGTGATATACAACTAGAACGATCCTGAATGAACATCGTCTAGTTAAAACCACAGGTGATGAGTGTGTTGTCCGACGATGGGATAACACACTCTACTAACCTCAAGCACACTACATGTGGCACGATGTAACTGTTTAAATAATATATAAAATATAAATAACTAATTCATGCATCATTACGTTTCCAGCTTCTATATTACACCAAAACGCTGTTCGAGGACGAACGCGTAAGCAGGACGGCCGGATGTTGTCGCACCTATCAAAACTACCTTCATTTTCATATTCTAACACCAGTTTTTCCCCCTCTACACATAATTTGTCAAACAACATTATAAAAGAGGCAGCATTGGGCGAATAGGGGAAGTTGTGCCTTAACTGTCGTAGAGTGCGTATGTTACCAGTGGTATAGTGAATTAGTGTGATAAGTGTCTGATTATACTAAGTCATATATATATACTACTGTGTTAGCGTAATGCTACACCTTACTCATATACTTCAATGATATCTGCCGTTCATATCAATTTGTTAAATCGTAACTTGCGCGCAGTGCTCGCCATAGACTAATATATAATACTGGAAAGTGCTCGCGCCTTATAGTGTTCGAAGTGAACCCGGCCGCGCATAGCTTCCCTCGCGATATTGTTGTCTCTTTCACACGCAGCGCGGTGTCTTTGTCTAATCTTTTGGAAGTGACGTAAAAATACATGTGTGCGTGCGTGTCTGTGTACTTCAGGGTAACCCGAGAATTTGAGGCTTCATGTTGAGCCATTGGCGCGAAATATTTTTAATAATTTAGAATGTATAATTAGTCTTTGTGCATTATTAATTCTTGTTGGGTTCTTTTAGGTACCTATGTTCAAAATATATGATTATTTTGTAAATTTAGAGACTAAACATAATTTTTATGTTAGAAGGAAATAATTATGATATTTTACTGATTTTAATTTATTGTGAACAGCGTATTATATTATGTTAACTGTAGAAAAAAATATTTCGTCGGGTTCCCTTTTGAAAATGTTCACCCTTCGCCACTGGTGGGCAAGTATATAATACAGGGCTGATATTATATATACCTCTATTATTATATACCTCGTCTACTACTGAGAGGGATTAGCCCTTAGTCCACCACGCTGGCCTAGTGCGGATTGGTAGACTTCACACACCTTCGAAATTCCTATAGAGAACTTCTCAGATATGCAGGTTTCCTCGCGATGTTTTCCTTCATCATTAAAGCGAACGATAAATTCACAAAGAATACTCACATGATTTATTAGAAAAGTCAGAGATGTGTGCCCTTGGGATTTGAACGTGCGGACATTCGTCTCAGCAGTCCGTTCCACACCCAACTAGGCTATCGCCGCTTTAATATGTACTACGTACTTAATTTGGCATTCCAAACTTTCACTGAGTTCAACTCAAATGAACTGTAATCCCTTCAAACTGACTTTAGTATGGTCAGTATTGACAGTTTCTGATTGTGTACGGTGTGGGGTTCATGATATAAAAACTCGAGTCTAAATGTAAACCTGGATTTGAATAAAAAAATATTAGTCAAATAAGTAAAATTGTTTGTTGTTCAAATAAATAAATAGGTTATAACAGTGACGTTTTGGTTGCCATTTTAGTTCAGATTTGAACAAATATTTTATATGGACATTCGTGTCTATAAAAAATAATTATGTCGATGGTTATACTGTTTAGGGGCGGTCGTATCGCTTACCATCAGGCGAGCGACATACTTGTTTCGGCATTCAATTGCGATACAAATTATGTAAATTTTAGTTTTCCCCGCGTGTGTATTCCGTGTTTTAACAAGTATTTTATTCCCTAGGAAGCTATTCTACTGAATGCAGTCCGCTCGGGAATACTTTCCCCTCTTTCTCTCTGCTGCTGTTGCGATGAAATTCCGGTAATAACAGTTAAAGCATAATTTATGCTCAGCTATGCTTTTAATTGCGTGTTTTAAACAACGTTTAAAAGTTTATGGATTTCTAATTAGTATGAAATTCGCTTGTTCAAAGTATTTTCTGTTATTTTCATAATGGTTCCTGCTTGGCGCATCGATGGTTCAGATGTAAACGGAAAATGGCGGATTCAATGCCCAAGCAAAGGCTTATGTTTGTATGATCTACAGATATTACTTTGAGCTGTTATAAACATAGTTAAGTTTCACTACACACAGAATCCACACAAACCCTCGTAGATAACAGCATGATTTATCTCATTCCATAGAATCTGCAGTAATGAGTTAGCAGTTATTCCATACTATTATCACCATTAATTTATTTAAAAGCACAAATTACTATACAATTTCATAATAGTATTTCGAACGATCCCCTACCTATATATTCTCAAGGACTAGTGACGTCATATGTTTGTGGAAATATTATAGTGTTACAAGACAGGCCCTGACGTACAGGCGAGGTTAAGTAACATGTACAACTATATTAAGTCAGAATTTTATAGTAGACGTCGTAATTCTGTTACAAGGGTATAACAATAGAATTCCTTTTTGTTTTTCTATAGAAGCGCGACAATTTGATGTACCAGATGGTAAGAGAAATGGAGTCCTGATAAAAAGTGGACTGACGTGAGATAATTATTCCTCGCTAGTTGACATAATTATGCCGGTCTGTTTGAAGTCTGCTGATCCCGGATTGTGACACATTAACATGAGGACTATGGCAGGTTTTAAGAACTTGGGGACTGTTCCAGTATACGTCTGCACCAAATGGCGATGAAAGAGTCTATGTTTTTCTTTGTGTACAGTGATATGTTTATACCTTACCTAGATGGTGAGCGATACGACTGTTTATGAACAAAAGTAATATTATTGGAATTTCTGACCAATATGGTGATAGGCTCACTGCCGATCATATCACGGAAAGCATATTATAAGCAGCAAGTGATTGTACAAGCTAGTTGCCTTTGTTTAAAGTTAAAATCGTCTTGTCAAATGAAAGCGTGAGTTTATTAACAAACATTTGATCAAATCTCAACAATCCAAAGCAGCGAGCGTGTCGTAAAACAGCACTTAAGCCTCCTCCAGTCGCACTCAGCCGTAATCTGGCAACTGACATGAAATTAAATGAAATTATCTTTAAAGGCTGTTGACGGTAATCTTGTAAGAGTGTTTGGGATCTTTGATTCTGTTTCGAGTGACTGTGACAATAGTACACTATATGTTTTTGTTTATAAATCAAGAACTGATAATGTCTTGTTTGATGATAAGCACTGGCCTAGTACACTAGAAATATCAGCAATGAAATAAATGCGAAGCACATTGTGGCTTAGCTCGTCATCTTGAGACGAATTTCCCAAGTCTCAAGATGTTGACTGAGAGTATCTTTGTATATGCTGTTTGCAATTTGAAGCGTATTATAAACTGGTATAACAAAAAGCTACCCTCGTTTCATTATTGAAATAAAAATAAATAGAGCAAATACTAAGATCTCTCGGACTATGACGTCACTATCTGCAGCATTTTTATATTTGGAACTTGTAGTACAACGTGCCACGTGACAAACATGTTGTGTAATATTGGCGTGATGTAGACACGCGCGACGCGTGACGCGACTCGTCCCGAGGGATTGTTGTTTATTTCGCACATGACGGTGTGAAATCTGAAACATGATTGATTATAATGTTTTATGGACTATAGATTTATAGTTTGATGGAATCAGGCCGTTTTTAACGAGTTCCTCTGAAAATCTTTAACGGAATTCTATGTTTAGCATCGACCTTCCGAAGGCTAAAGAAGTTTGATGTTTTTGAGGGCAAACAACTTTTACTAACGATCTTTTCTGGGTTTGTCTACTGATGTTATCTGTAATTCTATTCGTATTAGTATCACTTATACCTATTATATTATAGCGGTTATAGAATGAAACATGTGTATGGTTTTTTTTAATATACGCACGGCAATGTGCACCTGATGGTAAGCGGAGTGGGTTCCAATAAAATATCGACCGACGAGAGATGATTACTCCTTCAGTCGACTTAATTATGCCGGCCTGTTGAAATCGACATACACAGGCTGATCCCGGAACGCGACACACTTACTTGGACCATTATGGTGGGCTTAAGCACCTTGTTGTGCGGTGGTCAATATCTGGGCGGATATATATATATATATATCCTAACCCCAGCAAAGGTATTAATTCACCTACAAGACCGTGACACCGGAGTGATGACAAATCTGATGATACTGGTTATTTGTATATTCTCCGCATTAGTCGACGTATGCGTTAGATAGTGTTGTTACCGCGTATTAGTAAGCTTGGCTTACACCAGGCAAGCGATGTCATCTTGTATAACAAACATACAAAAACATTGAAATTAAACTAATTTTCGGATTTTATCGCGGTGTTCGGATTTTATTTTCTCCCGACGTTTCGAAGACTTTGCAGCCTTCATGGTCACGGGGGGGACTGAGGTGTTGTTCATCCGTAAAGTGAAAGTTACAATATCTACCTACATTTTACAATTATACAACTTTTTTAAATTTTTTAAATTTTAGCTGTTGGTGGTCCGATCTACGCATAATGAGCTCACAGTGTCTTGAAGTCTGCCAGCCGGTCTTTTGGGTTCCGATTTAATTAAATGTAGAACTGGATCCCAGGCTTGTGCAAGCTTCCAACCATCTTCCCTATTGAAATTAGGATGTTTTTTAATTTCAATAGCCTCGCGAATCATCCTAGGCAGGAATCGGTGTTCTTTGGCGAGGATTTGTGGCTTGTCTAGTCGCAGATAATGATTGGCGCCTCCCTCAGAGTGTTCAGCGACTGCAGACTTCGTCGAGCGTCGGTGTTTCACGTCAGCTATATGTTCTTTTACGCGGGTCCCTATATTTCTTTTTGTTTGCCCGATATAAGAGAGGCCACAGTTGCAATCTATTTTGTATACTCCCGGTTCTTGTAGAGGTATGTGACACTTGACAGGTGGTAAAAACTGACTAATCTTCTTAGGCGGCTTAAAATAAGTTTTTATGGAAGCACGCTTCAGGATGTAGCCAATCTTGTCGGTGACTCCTCTTACATATGAAACGTCGGGAGAAAATAAAATTCGAACACCGCGATAAAATCCGAAAATTAGTTTAATTTCAATGTCTAACATTCGCGTAAACATAAAAAATCATTATGCAAACATACAAAAAAATCACGTCGAATTGATAACCTCCTCCTTTTTTTGAAGTCGGTTAAAAAGGGTGAGCACGTACCATAGTAGTAAACTCACGAGTCACTTGTAAACCAAGCTTCCTTGTCGTAACTCATAAGATGTTAATAGGGGCTAAGTATATTTCGCTTAACATTTTTACACACAACTGTCCTTTATTGTAATAAAATGTTCGCGAGATTATATAGTAGGTCCTTAATATCCCTTAATGTCAAATTCAAACCAGAAACCCGCTCATAACAAGTAGGTACCTCAAGAAATACCCTTGGGTCGTCATACAAAAGAAGAAGAAGAAATATCATTAAAAATAATAAACGAGATCAAAGATCTTGGTAATAAATAATGTATTGTGCTGAAAATTTCTTTTGGAACCCAATCCATTGATAGTTGACCGAGGAATTCTCCTGAGAAGGCATTATATCGAAGTGGTGTTAGAGAATGAACATTACCAAGACACACGACACGATAAAATACGATAACGATTTCTGCAACCTTTTCTATGGATTTTGTTTCACAGGAAATTGTAAAGAGAAATGTGTTTCAGTTGTAGTAAAGGACATTGTCGAAAACGGCCCCAGAACCAACAAAGGTGTGACTAGCACCATAATTATTTATGTATTTTTTTATATTATTTGCAAATATGTGTATAAAACGGACAAGCTGCTACATCCAAAATGAATATATAAAAGTATTGTAACGACTTAAAGTCAAAGTTGCCGACATGTTTACAACTAATTGTGTATAGAGATGTACCGGTTCGACAAAACGATAAATCTAATTACTGATAATTAATTATCGAAACATTTTAATATATTCGATTTGTGAGGCGATATGTTTTTTAATTATTATAATAATATTTAATCGAGCAGTGGATGCGTCTCAAACAAATAAGTAGTTAGTTTTAGGACTAAATTGATTATAGATCAAGTCGTCTATGAAAAAAGTTTTTTTTTTAGTTTTTAATTCATATTGATTTACTTTGTTTATTTAGATTCTATATTAGCGACCCGTCCTAGCTTCGTACAGATAGCAGAGCATAATATATTATGCGAACATTTATTTTTCGGTCGTACAATATATTTATGAATTATACATATAAAAAGTAGCGTTCTTTTCTCTCCCTCCATCCGGGGGCCTCAAACTCTCTCCATATTAAATTACTATCGGATCCGCCCGTGTGAAAGATTTTCCGGGATAAGGGTCCCTCTTCCGGACGACGCAGGTGCTGACCGGTCACGGCTGCTTCGGCAGGTACCTGTATCGGATCCGGGTGGAGGACACGCCCGCGTGTTTTTACTGTGCGGATCGGCCGGAGGACACGGTGGAGCATACGGTGGAGGTGTGCCCAGCTTGGGCTGAGCACCGCCGTGTTCTCACAACGGCCATCGGTGGCGGAGACCTCTCGCGTCGGGGCCTGGTAGAAGCCATGCTCCGGGGCGAGAGAGTGGGACGCAGTCACCTCCTTCTGCGAGGACGTGATGCTCGCAAAGGAGGTGGCGGAACGGATACGGCGCCAAAGCGCCCAACGTCCCATCCGCCACGGCAGACGCACAAGACGCGGGCGTCGAACGTCTGCTGAGGATCGTCGGCCTCCGTAGGCGCGGACCGTCGGGTGACGAGCATTGGGTAGCTCGTCGCCCGAAACACCCCAACGGCTTCGTGTGTACGGCGCGTAGTGTTCCACGCGCGCCTCGAAGAGCAGTGTCAGCATAATTTGCGGGGCCCTTTAGGGCCGGTGCCTGCCTAGGTCTCAATGCCACCGGATCTTGGACCTAGGCACATAGGCAAAGGATGGGAACACCGTAGGTTCTTAGTCAGTAAAAGTCTGACACGCTCTCCCGCCCATCCCAAGGCGGGAGATAGTCAACTGACGATTTACCTACGTAAAAAAAAAAAAAAAAAAAAAAAAGGGTCCCGCTAAATATTTATCCGAATAAAAATAACCCCATGTTGAATAAAATCGATTTTTGTATAAATGATCGATATAATCGATCCAGAATCTAGTCGAGTAGTATCCCTAATTCTTACTTCATTTTTCAATTCAATTTAATGTCGCTCACACTTCACTCATCAGAGACAAATAAACCAGACTCTCACTTTCCATATAATATATTATAATTCTCTGACTCTCACTATATCATTGACGATTCGGCTATTATAAAGACTCTGTGCGATTGATTACGATATCGACATACACTGGCTGTGATTTCTGGACTTTGTGAACTGATGTAACAATTTACCTGGCATTGATAACGGATACGAAATGGAAATTGCTTTTTGCATTAATTGTGGCTCTGCTGGCGGATCCATGGTGTTGGAGAACGAGCAGATTCGCCATTTTATACAACAATGGACAGCGCCTCGTTTGGTAAGCACATTTTTCTTTAATCGTACATGTTTAACTGCCGCCAAACTTCTAGTTCGCTCCTCAGT
This sequence comes from Manduca sexta, assembly GCF_014839805.1. NCBI lineage: Eukaryota > Metazoa > Arthropoda > Insecta > Lepidoptera > Sphingidae > Manduca > Manduca sexta. Next base: position 11,740,015 of record NC_051123.1, read on the forward strand.
TCCTGTTCTTGGTAACTGCGTGGAGACAGCGAACAGAGTCTGTATACTACCTACTACACACTTTAGCATGTGGCTGTGACAACTTAAGAGCAAACTAGCAAGAATATTGTTGATTAAAAAATGTGTGTCATATGTTTGAAGGTTTCTTACATTTAATTCAGCTGGAAGATTTGAAATAATAAATAAATCTGCTTTCCGTGTGACACAATATTAATATATTGCCATTCTAATTTGAGCATAATGTGTTTGTTTTTTTTTTTTTGCAGGTTGTAGCCCTTGATCTTATATGTACAGCATGTTGGACCACGGCCCAAGAGCCTATACATACTTCAGCTGTAACAATGTTAGTAGAAGCTGCGTGCTCTGTAATAGAATGTTGGAACTCCGGACTCGGTGATTGTGATTGGCAAAACTGAATTGATAAATAATACCATAACAACAACCCTCCTGCACAATACTCAGATAATATTTTATAAAACAATGTAGGTGATGAGAAAATAAATAATATGAACTAAAAATATTTTTTTATTTGTTTAATTTAATCCTACATGCCCTAAGAGTCTACCAAAAGTGTGTAAAATATGCCATGCTTCTGATGAAGCGTGAATGCTCAACAGTGCGCCTCTGTCTGTCTCTTCGGGGAATACGTACGACGTACGTATATATAGAAAATACATAAAATCTGAAGGGTATTCTTAGAAGATGTAAATACTATAACTATATAATTAGGTACCTTTTTACTTATAAAAAAATATATGAATCATGTCTTAAAATAGCCTGATTTAAAATAATCAGATACCTACATAGTGATGAATCTTTAGGGCTTATATATATTAGATAGGTACTTATATCAATAAAAATCATATTTAAAGCGTAAATGATAGGACTATAAATCTACCTTGAACATTGAAAAGCTTTCAATGTTTACTATCAATTATAACCTCAAAATCTCATCGTTTTTTTGGATTGATGCGATATCCCAGCTTGTCCGTTTTATAAATAATACGTCATGAGAATTTATTAATGATTCTAAATATTACAAACATTTTCCCATTGCTGTTGGTTCCAGGGCGAATTATGTATGGGCACAGAACAATGTCCTTTCAATCAACAAAAAAAACGAAGGGCACACACCCCTGAATTTTCTTAAGTATGTATACTTTGCGTATTATCGCTTGCTTTAACAGAAGAAAAATATCGTGAAGAAACCCACATATATCAGAGAAGTTTTCCATAATATTTTCGAAGGTATGTGAAGACTACCAACCCACACTAGGCCAACGTAATGAACTGGGGCCCAAACCCACTCAGTATTAGAGGAGGACCGTGCCCAGCAGCAAGACAGTATATTTTATAAAATACAAGGCTGATACTATTTTTATACATTATTAAAAAGCACTACATATTTTTGATTTAATTATGTAGCTGATATTTTTGTGATTCAGTATAGAGACGGTACCTTTAGTGCTGAATCTACGTGTTATAGAAATTCTGCGTAAAATGACATCGTAGTTGTCTTTCTATTGACAATTAGATTACCGGATACCGAATAAATGCCGTCCGTCTTTCTATATCCCTATTTGTCTTCCTTAATTGTCTGGAAGCAGTTTCTGTAGCAGCATAGATGGTAACACCAGACCATCAGGCAATAATCTTGCTCATTTTCCTATACTCTGGTGCAAAAAAAATTAATAATGTCTACGGAGTTGAGTGTTTACAAGCGATAAAAAAAAACGTATATACTAGCTTATGCATGAAACTCCGTCAGCGTGAGAAAGCGTTTTCAATATAAAAGTAGCCCATATCTTTCTCAGATTTTCAAATTATATAATATAAGTTTGGATTAGCTTACTAGTTATTTGAATATGAAAAGCAAAGTCGTAAAGTAAATATCGTAACTGAGAATCGTATTGTACAGTGTACCACGGAAACATTCTAAGTGTATACGGAAAAAACATTTAAAAGTCAATTGGACGGACTCGAGGCGGCGTCACTTTGATTTCGAGGTTTTTGTAAATTAACCTTTAATGTTCGCCCTTAATGCTTTAGCAATACTTATAAATGTGTAGCTTTATACGTTATATTTCCTTTTTAATATATATTGGTGAAGGATTGATCACGATGAAGCCTCATAAATATTTGAATAAAACTATTTATACGAGTTTTACCACAGTTTTTTATATTATATTTTTTTTCCCGACGGTTCACAGACTTTGCGGCATTCGTGGTGAATCCGCCTCGCGACCCCAAAATGGTTTTATTCTATTGTCTAACATTCGTGTAAACATAAGAAATCGGTCATAAACAATTATAGAAATAAAATTCACTGTGAATTTCACTCAGAACAATGACAAGCTTTTTAAAATGAATACTCATTTCATCCGTAGACAATAATTATATATGTCATATTTCACGTTACTGCCTCGGTGGCGTAGTTGTACTGCATGCGCGGTACGACAGCGCTCTGAGGTCCTATGTTCGAATTCTGGTTCGGGCAAAGTGATATTTAGGTTTTACTGCTCAGTATCAGCCCGGACTCTGGAATTTGTGCCCGATATGGCGATAGGCTCGCCCCCCTATCACATCATGGGACGGAACACACTTGGCGAAAAGTGGGTGCCTTGGTTGCATCTCTGCATACCCCTTCGGGGATAAATGCGTGATGTTGTGTGTGTGTATATTTCACGTTAACCAAATAGTTTAACTCATGACCTCATCTTTACCATACAGCTTGGTAATAGAAATAATGCTCTCAAAAATATTTACACAGAAATGCATCTCTTGTAAGATATCAACGACAAATCATAAGTATGGTAACACAACTATCTCCCCTAGTACAGTATTATAAATATATTATATTATAAATAAACACTAATTTCCAAACTGCATCCACTGGTCCTAGCAAATATGATATGAAATATCTCTGCGTGTACAAAGCTCGAAACAAATTCATAGGACGTCGCTTTGGAGAACAGAACAAGATTATGTTTACTGAAGAGGACGGAGGCAGGAGTCAAACGAGCCTCTTATGGATATTGCGTTTGAAATATGCACCGGCAAGTTTAGCCCGAGACGAGATTAAATTCGCTGCAGATTGAACTTGTGTTCCGCTTTGAGTGTATTACAATTTGCTCTCATTTGATTCACCAAGTAAGGGGTTATATCCGGAGGTTAAATGATTGCGATTTTTTTTCTTATGTGGGTATTTATGTACGTTTATGTTAATAAAATAATGTGAACAAGAATTTTCTAGACTCGATTCATATCTCAATTGTTATTTAGCAATTTCTTGCATTTAATTCTTCAGAATTAACCCTCGTTCTTTTAAATACGATCTAAGATTATATAAAAAAAAACTTCTGTAAAAAATAATGCATTCATGTTCTATATTCAAACGTAAATAATTAAAGACTTTAACCAGCCAGTGATAATTCTTCTTATACCACACACATAAAAAGGTCATTTTGAAGCTCTTTCTTCTTTTTTACATAAAAATTAGTAAAACTGTAGATGAAAGGATAATTTATAAGTAGTTTCTTAATAGCATGAAACTCGTATCCTAGGTTTTAAATTAAAAAGTTACGTGCTCAAAAGTTTCTGGCTTTAACTGTTTTATCACTCATGTCTCATGATGAGTTCTTGAATAGTTGTTTTATGTCTGATTTATTTAGTTTTTTTGTAAAATCGCCATTCCTTACAAAAACACACATCTATAAAAAGATCTAAATACTCTTGGAGAAAGCAAACCAGATATTTTTCCTTGTCTAAGCGACAGTTAGTCAATTTTTGAATACCCGAGATAAAATTTTAATTTTATTAAGAAAATTCATAATAATTAAACACATACGTCCGTATGCATAAACGTTATTTATCTAAGGACGGAGCATTGCTGTGATAATAAGTCTGTTTCTCAGTGCTGACTGCATGGCAGCCATCACAGTGCGTAGACATAAGGCCGTTGTGATTGGCTAATATTGAAATACAACTTTAATCTAGTTCGCTGTCAGATAAACAAAGAGAGAATAAGGGGTTAGTTTATAAAAATATAGTCTAATTATTATAAAATGGTCCTAAAATTACAAAACCGAAGCTAAAAAAACCTGGCGATATATTTAATTATAGGCGATATATATATTTAATAAATTTTTATAAAATAAATTTTATAATTTGACGCTTAGATATAATTATCTTTTTAGCATCGATATGATTCTTCCTAAAGGTCCATTCTGGGGTGAGCTTATATAAAACTAAAGAGCAATGATTACTGGCTACTGAGATAAGTAAACTCTCACAATTAGGCGTTAAATTTGAAATGTACTGTATTTAGTATTGCCTAACCCTTGAGTCGAACGCAAGACTTCTCAGTCCACAGTATACGCTACCACTAAACTCAGAAGGCTATGTATATATGCAGTGCCAGTAATAAAATATTTCTATGATAAAGCAGACACTATTTCAGAATGCCGCTGCGTCATACGGATTCATTAACAGTTGCTCACTTCAGACCTAATATTACATTTGCTTTAGGTCTGTTCTAGTATTATTTCAGCTCAAACGTGCTTGCTTTTGTGCCGTCTAGATACCGAGTTATCATTTCATGTATCTATCTATATATTTAAAAATGGATCCCTATTTCCCTTGGTCACGCCATCACGCGTGAACGGCTGGACCGATTTCACAATTTTGTTTTTGTTTTGTTTGTTATTGTCAGGAAAAGGTTCTTATGAAAGAAAAAAATTAAAAAATTGCGCGGAAAATTAGAAAATTTAAGTAAACTTAACGAAAATATTAATTTTATATAACTGTCAATTGTTTGAAATAACTGTCAGCGATTGACAGAATGCGCGCTGCAAATTCATAGTTAAGAGACAACGTCTGTCGGGTTAGCTCGTTTTATATAAAATGTATATCATTTCCGAAATTTTATCTGTTTAAACTGTTGTTTATACAATAGTTATTGCTCAGCAAAAGTGTACTTTGTAGTTACTCATAACTGACAACCATAAAAACCATTAAGTATTAGGTCTCTAATAGCTAAAGAGCTAGCAAGGGACGCTACTAGTTCACCCATAATTAGCAGGGTTCATATCCGTGTCACGATTTTGTGACGAGAATGTTCCTGACATTCTCTGGCCTCGATTTGATTATTAGGCAACACATATTTTATCGAATCGATAATTTCACGCATTCCAAACCTGAAAAACGCGGCTGAAACAATATTTCGAACTTATACGCTGACAAACTATTAAATCGATTACTCATAACGCCCAGTAATTATTCACTAGAATGTGGTCCAAACCGGGACACGTTCCGAACTATCCATCTAGAGTTGTAATTAAAGCGTTCTGTCAACTTTGTGACATTCGCGCTCGTCGTTAGCTGTCGGCAAATGCACGGTTTTCTATACGTAATTGCTTTTCTAACTACACTGGCTCGCGAAAGTAGTTCCTGAACTCTGTTCTAGATTTTTATAGTGCTTTTGTGGAGTAATTATGGGAAATGTTAGGTTTTCGATAAAGCTTAAAATGCAATAAATGGAGGGATTATAATATAATAAATAATAACATCAACCCTGTATTATATACTGTCCCACTACTGGGCAGGGGTCGCCTCTCCCTCTGAGAGGGGCTAACCCCTCTAAAGACCTACGCTTAAAGATTGGTAAAGATTAGTAGATGTGTTAAAATTATTTTACTATAAATTTGAAAGTTGCAATTGCCACATGCGTTAATCCAGGCCAGCGTAATTGACAAAGGCCCAAATTAAGGCTTAAGGCCTCTTAGATAGGAGACCCTGCTCACTGAATAGGAGAGTAATAATGCAGTATTTCTGGGTATTGTATTCACAAATGTTCAAAGTCATCAATATGACAAAAGTTTGCAAACAAGAACACTTTATACGAAAATTTTTAAAAAATAACACAAAAATTACATTTAAATCTACCAATAAATCACTGTTATCTTGAGAACAAATCCAACATCCAAAAACAAATAAATCACCGATTCCCAAATCTCCCAAAGAGACCCTAAATTCGATAAAACATGTTCCTGCGCAGTGGGACAGTGAGATAGAGGGACAGTTGCATCAGTGTGCATTTGTCAAGTCAGCCAGAATGATTAATGTGGCGCTCATTACTTTGATAGGTTGACCATAAGTAACCATTAACACCGGACAAGAGGAGGGAGGTGTTTTGGTTTTGAAGCGACGCTCCGGGCGATTTAGTACGAATGAATTGGCTTGAAATGGTACCATTCCTGAACTGTAAGAAAGACTGTCAGAGCCCTGATAAATCATTTTCGATTCTCGCGTCTCATTTTCCTCATTCAAGATCGATCAAAACAAATCAAATTATTTATTTGTAAGCTTACAGGTGTTATTAAAATACACATTGTTCAATATTCTTTGCTGTTTCTTTGCTATGTCTCTCCGTAGTAGAGGTGGCCTGTGCCCAGCAGTGGGACAGTTATTATCGATAACGTAGATTTTAAAAAAGCCACGAGGAACTGTAATATTTCATTAAAGCTTGTTGTCATCCGCAAAAATAAGACTTTTTAAAAACAATTTAGCATAACTACAAATCATCATTAACCTAATAAATCTGTACCTATATAATTTGACGAAAATGTACTTCAAACCAAGAAAAATCCTTGTAAAGTAGCTCGTTTGGTGACTCTACCCGCGGCTGATTTATCGCCCGCGTCTCAGCGTAACCTTTGACGCAGCTGCGGCCCTGTAATTACAATTCGTGATATGCAAACAGCCTACCCTTAATTTGAGGTCACTACGATAGCTTCGTGTTGTGCTTGTAGTATGCCAGCAGATTTTTTTGACACTTGAGCAGCACCAAATTGTAGTGGGTGAATTAGCTCATACATCAGTGGTGAAGGGTGAAATTTTTCAAAAGGTAACCCGAGGCAAAAATCAAATGCCTTAGTTAACATGTCGCAGCCAATTTAACAGAAAACAAAACTAATACAAACGTTAATAAACGTAAAAGGGAAGCCGGTAGGAATCGGCTTGTAGGAAGGCTTCGCCACTGTCATACATATTCTAGTTTATGTTACTGGTCACTGTTATTCAAATTCATGAGGCAATATTGCGTCTATATATGTTTACCTACTATATTTAATTATGATATTTGGTGAGCTTAAATTTATTTTTTCTTCAGAGGCTGGAACAACAAAACCGGGAACGAAATATAAATATTTTGTATTATTATTTGGAAGGACTTACGCGAGCGAAGCCGCGAGTAAAAAATTGTCAATAATAAATCAACCTGCTTTACTTGTAAGCCAATCAGCCAATAAATCTTTTGATTAGTGAGTTTATTGTCCCGTTGTGGGACGGTGCGGTATTAGCGGTCCCATAATGGACCAAGTTTAGCCGCTCCTGTTATAGAACTTGCTAATTATAATTCAACTTAGGTTAAGTTTACTGAGCGGCGATAGCCTAGTTGGGTGTGGAACGGACTGCCGAGACGAATGTCCGCAGGTTCAAATCCCAAGGGCACACACCTCTGACTTTTCTAAAAAATCATGTGTGTATTCTTTGTGAATTTATCGTTCGCTTTAACGGTGAAGGAAAACATCGTGAGGAAACCTGCACATCTGAGAAGTTCTTTAAAAGAATTTTGAAGGTGTGTGAAGTCTATCAATCCGCACTAGGCCAGCGTGGTGGACTAAGACCTAATCCCTCTCAGTAGTAGAGGAGGCCCGTGCTCAGCAGTGGGCAAGTATATAATACAGGGCTGATATTATTATTATTTAAGTTTACTGAAACCTCATTATGTAAGTAAATTAAACGATTTTTTTAGAATTAATACGTTATCACGACTTAAAAATAAATGTGTTATTTCTCCGTAAAAGTACATTATTAATTCATATTATTGTGTAATAACCATCGCTTTTCGATGCAGTTCTACAAGAAAGTTAATAGTTGACAACCTGAATTCCACCGAATGAACCTAGAAATAGATATTTAGTAATATTACACCCACAGTAAGATGTCCACAAAACCGATCAGTGAAGATCCCAAGAAGCATTAAGTCTACCTTTATACATAATAAAAAGTGCACAACAAAACATCATCAATAACTAATCCAGAGACAAATCTAAACAAAAAGAGCGATTAATACTCGCGCGTGCACGCGACAGGCGACAGCGACAGGTGCGGGTGAGCCGCGCGCGCCGCGCTGCGACTGAATTATTCATGTCGCGACATACTGGACAGTTGACGCGCCAGTGATGCAACACGCTAACATGAGAGTTTTTATCGTCTCTAACGACCCATCTGATGAGAACTGGTCACTGATGCTCGTAGATTTAGGAAATGCTGTAAAAAATCATTTTAAAACGTTGTTTGAAGAATGACATGTTATAGTTCTGTTTGTAAATAGTATACGTTGCTGATGGATTATCAATATTATGATACCATATTACAACTATATCAAATGTACACACTACTATGCGTAAACTTTTTGTATTAGTAAGGGGTTAGGTCCTTTCTTTACTACCGCTATGTTTTTTTTTTTATAAAGCACTTTTAATCATGCATATTTTTTCATGATATTTTAGTTATGTTACATTATCCGATATGAAGGTAGACTCACCCTGTATGAAATGTAATCTTTTCGAAAAGTGTGTGCACTAATAAACTCTGCCATCCCCCTAAAGGATAAAAGCGTTAGTGTTAACAAGACAAACCTACTGCATTCCGTGCTCTGTGTACAGCCCGCGGCCACTCGGTAACGGCCCCTATTTGTCGCTGTGACGGTATCGCTCCCGCTACCGCTCCCGCCGCTGCTTGAGAGCCATTTCTATTGCAGGGCGGCGTGGCAAAGATGTGACGTGTATTCTTTTCTGGGCAAACTTGGTAGTTAGTGAAACCCATTTCCAAAAATATTTTTAAACAGGTACGGCAAAGTGACTCTGGACATGATGCTCCAGATAGTGTCCAGTGGTGAGAGACGTTTATCTTTCGTTAGTTGTCATAACTATGCCGACCCGTTCACAGATTGATCTTAGAACGCGAAACATGTGAATGACAATAGTGGGTTTTACAAATTGTGTACGGAGTTTTCTATCCGGGTTGAGACAATAATTCTACTACATGAGAATTTATAAGAGGATAGATTAGTTAAAAACTTATAGAATCCTTTCAATTTGTAGTATTGTAAAGTGAAATCACAGTAAAGACTGAACCTGGTGACACTATGTAATCGTAGAACTAGGGTCGTGGATTATATACTAATAGCGAATGATGTTAGCATACTAGCTGGGAGTACCCGCTTTAGCTTGTTTTTTATCACGACATGCTTATTCTCTGGCCATTTACGAAATATAATATTTAACATTACGCTGTTCAAACTGAACACATTTTAAAACTTACGTATATTTTTGGGAGATAAATGTGACAAATACCAGCAAACAATTGTGATATTCCTTTATTCTAATCTCCGCGCTCCGCTTCAGTGCAACCGCATCCTTATCTAACTGGCGCACTGGGTTAGCCGCTCACTTACCTACATCCATTCAAAGAGATCGCGTTCTTACGTACTACTTACCTTATATCTAGGAGTACTTTGTTAAATATCTTACATAAATTGGCTGTTATCATTTTGAATCGAAGTTGTTTAGTATTTTATTTACTACATACCATCAGGGCATCATGCCTATTATTGTTTTCGGGGGTAGGCATTATTGTATCATATCCGCATTTAGCCATGTTAAGTCCCACGTGATTAAGGACGAGGTTATTGACATTTGTCGGGTGCGATTCTAGATTTGATACAGGAAAATCCGATAACACTTTACCTAATACGGGAATGCAACCAGCCACCTGAACACAGCTGTCTTATTGCAAACGCCAACGACATTAAAACAAAACTATTTTTCAGATTTTATCTCGGTTTTTATATTTTAATTTTCTGCCGACGCTTCGAAGACTTTTCAGCTTTTATCTTCACATGAGCACACCAGGTGAAAGAAAACATGATGAGGAAATCTGCATACTTGAGAAATTTTCTAAGAATTTTAATAGTATGTGAAGTCTGCCAATCTGAACTAGGCCAGCATGGTGGACTAAGGTCTAATCCCTCAGTATAGAGGAGACCCGTGCTCAGCAATGGGACAGTATATAATACAGGGCTGATGTTATTACACTAGGCCAGTCTAAATACGAAACACCAAAGTAGCCGATTTATTAGTGAACATAATCGCAGTTGTATTCTCGGCTATTCCCTGGCATTGAATTCCCGTTACATTATTCATCCGACCTCTGACCTCGTGGCCTCGCTGCGCCTCAATTGTGTGTCGTTTACATTCTGATATCACAACTCTTGCTATGTGAAAACCAAGAATATAGGTATTACAGCAAATTGACAATATATGTTTTTGAATAAGAAATGATTTTTGTTGTGAAATAGGTTTGAGATATTGTAATGAAACTAAAACGTTGCGTAGATGTTGTCAGGTTTGTCCGACGAACACTTCTCTACAATGAAACTGATTGGTGAAGCTAACCGCGTCTACGCGGTGCCTAAGTAACATCATTAGCAGGAAACGTCATTAACTGTACAAGGCATTACGAGATGTTCGTCGCGTGTAGTTTAATTCTGAATGCCTAGTTATGAAGGCTGTAATGGCTTTCAAATCAGAAAACAGTGACACTGCTACTTGACAAATTCTCGCATACTAGTCGTCTATCGTATAGAACTAATGAAATGTGTATTGCACGCTGTACCCACATTTACTTATTTTTTATACAGACACAGCAAAGTGACCCCAATGCACTTGATGGTAAGCGGAGTAGTGTCCTGGTAGAATTTCGACTGACACGAGATGATTATCCCTCAGTCGACACAATTATGCCAGTTACTTTGAAAGTCTCAGTTCTCGAGTGAAGACCATGTACCGGCAAGGGCAGCGTTGGACGTCCATCTGCAAGGGGGACTGACGACTTGATAAGGTCGCAGGAACACGGTGGATGCAGGCTGTTTTAAGTCCGTCTGGAAATCTTTGGGGAGGCCTATGTTCAGCAGTAGACTCTGTGTGGCTGATGATGATAATGTTTTAAAATCATCAGTTATTTAAGTTTAATTTACCTTATGATACAAAAAAATATGATTCCTTGAGTCAAAACCACGTGAATTCCGACACCGAATCTCATCGGTGGTCCCGCAACCGCGATACATTACTAATGATGGATCAGGTTCTAAATCAGTTCAAGACGTGGCACTTACCTTATGTCTGTAATGTGAAGACTGTCGACACCTTTAATGTGTTTTAAGGCAGTGAAAATTACTATTGCGTTACGTTGGGTATGGGTAAAGATAATAGATTTGTACTTATAGTCCAATAGTAAGTAAGTTACTTCTTTCCTTAGTACACAAGGTGATAGGGTCTTTGAATATGTAGCATAAGGTTGAATTTCGAGATAAGATGTGATTTAGAAGCTCTGGGTCATTAGCACGGGAATGTTAACTCTAAATTAGTCCATAGTGCAGACTAAATACTGTTGATTAGTGAGTAAGCTAAGGTGGTTTGGGTATTTGGAGAGGATAGATTGTATATAAAAGATAAATGTGGATAGAAGAGCCAGTGGGGTCGACTGCATCGAACCTGATATCTGACATTATTAGTAAAGGCCAAGTCAAAAGTACCCTGTACCGGCAGCAATGCCTGAAATGATTAATGAGAGTGGAGGAAGCGAGAGAAGTATACCAAAATCGTGCAAGGTGGCAATTCATAGACTCTGCCTACCCCTATGGGATAGACGCGTGATATTGTGTATGTATGTATGATTAATGACAAATTATTATAGGCAGAATTAATCTAAACTTTATCATACCGAATGACCCTAACTGCTTTGGATTCTTCATCATATTACCTGTATCAGTATGCAGGCACTATTGTGTTCTAGTTTCAAAAACAATAAAGCCAGAGTTATTATTCGTCATTATGATATTAACATCTTACGTCTCAAGGTTACGAGCACAGTAAAGTGCCACGTTGTACTTTGTACTTCTAAATTCTGGATGATACTATTAGTCTTTATGCGCTGTTGTATCGCTTAGTACTAAGCGAGCGGCATGCTCGTCTCGGCATTCATATGCAACACAAAATAATAATCTGTCAAAATGCGTAAACAATTTAATATCCTCAAACCATATTAGATTAGGTTACAAAGCAATTACCCGTAGATATCAATTTATCTTAGGCATCTTGTAGTTAACTCTCTGTATCGTCATGTAATATAATATGCGGATTAATATACAAAGGAGGAATCCAAATCATTGCTTGTTTAATCAATATCTGGCGTGTATTACGCTGAACTGCAACTAACAAAGCCTATGATGCTAAGTGGTACCGAGTAATTTGCGTTAGATTGCTGTTTCAGTAAAGCTAAGGTTAAGTAAGCCTTATCTGTAACTGATGTAGTTCATATTTAATTATATCGCTCAATAGATCTTATAATAGATAGATATCTTGCTAATATTGTAAAGGCGAATTTTGGTAATAGTTTTGGTTGTATTTAGTTCTATAAAAAAATGGTGTCAAGTTTATATGAAATTTGGAACACAAGTCCCGGTTTTTAAAAGCTATTTTAACCCTTAAATTGTTTATAGCAAGGGTTATACTAACACACAAATTAATTATAAAATTCTTACTGATAATGCTGTCTATTGACAGTGTTTATAAAAAATTAAAACAAGAACACCAAAGTACTGTTCCGCGGAAAGACAAAGGTCTCTTCCCTCGCATACCATCCACGCGAAAACCCTACGTTCTTCTTAAGCACAAGATGTTTCGTACTTTTTCTGTGTTTTATAACAAAATTGAGTCGTGTGAAGTCGTACGTTTGTATAAGAAAATTTTTGATACTCAAAACAGGAACTTGTGGGCTGTGTACATAGTAGGGCGTGTAAGCGCGTCCCGGAACTCCACCAAGGTGTAGATGGAGACCAACATGGGGTGTTTAGACGGTTGAAATCCAACATACCCTGTTTACCACTAGTAGGTGGGGATCCAAGAGGATTTTCCCCATGAAAAAAAATGCTTTTAAGCGCGTGTGATCATGTCGTCTGACATGAATCCCATTTTGTTCGTATAATATGCACAATTGTACGAAATGTCAATAAGGATTAAGAACAACGAAAAATTTAATCTTCTGGATTTCATATTTCATTAATTTCGTGTTCAACTGGACAGAATAGCGTAGAATAGTTATGACGGATAGATAAAAACGCGCTCAGATTGGGAGTTTCATAATAATAATCGTACTTATACGTACGACTAAAAATCGTATCTAAAGTACAATCAGCCTAAGAATTACTGTCCAGTTTTCAGGAATATTTTCAAACTATTATTGGAAAACGGTTCTCGCTAATATTTATACGCAAACGAATCCCGTTTCTTAGCATTTCTAATAATATTGCCTTTTGTTTTCTACAAAACTTGGAAATATGTTTTAGGAAAATTTTGTATGGCATTATAACTCTGAAAAATATTTAAATTAACTTTTATTCGCAAATCGCATTATTAACTACGAAAGAAATTTCCCAGCGTAAATTTCATATTTTCTACTGCGCGATTTTTCGGGATAAATAAATGTTTATATTTTAGCCTTTGACTTTATAGAACAGCTTACTGTTTACAAAGAGCTTCTCCTATAAACAAACTCACAAATTTCAAACACATCTAAAGTTAGTGTAGACTAAAACATCTACAAATGTATAATCAAGCGAAATTGTGTATACGTTGGATGCACTTCTCATAAACGCGAATTTTGTTTACTATAAAATTTTAATAAGTTGATTAATTTAAGTAATTATGAGCAATCACCTGAGGGAGAAAAAAGTATGTTGTGAAGACCCCATATTGGATAGATTAAGGATGTTTTTTTTGCATATGCCGGCAAGCAAACACGTGGATCACGTGATGTTGAGTGAACTGCGCCTATAAACATCCAGAATTCCAAAAGAAACTTGGATCGCAGATATTTTTGGAATGAAATATAATCTGCTATTATTTTGTACCCGTACGGCATAGATCACTATGCACTATACAGGGCATCAGCCCTTGGGCCTAATTATAAGTGGGTTTGAGTCAAACAGAGTATTGACTGCTTAGAAATGATAATTCTTCGCAAGTCGACAAATTTTGCTACTGTTCAAACCGGATATACACATGCTGATCTTGAACGTGACACACTTATATGGGCCACTAGGTGGGTTGGGGGAGGAAACAAGAATCCTATCACCAACTCAATTATTGGGTATAAATTAGTGATTAATAATAATAATAATAATAATAATATCAGCCCTGTATTATATACTTGCCCACTGCTGAGCACGGGCCTCCTCTACTACTGAGAGGGACTAGGCCTTAGTCCACCACGCTGGCCTAGTGCGGATTGGTAGACTTCACACACCTTCGAAATTCCTATAGAGAACTTCTCAGATGTGCCGGTTTCCTCACGATGTTTTCCTTCACCGTTAAAGCGAACGATAAATTCACTAAGAATACACACATGATTTTAGAAAAGTCTTGGCAGTCCGTTCCACACCCAACTAGGCTATCGCCGCTTTTTATATGAGTGATTATATAATATTAAACCTTTTACTAATAATAAAAGGCTGTATAATGTAGCAGCATCTGTTGAATGAAATGAAGACATTGGTCCGAGGCGATCATTCCCGACGCACTGGCCGCTCGCCGCTCGGGAGCAGCGCGGCGTGTCGCAAATATTCAACTCGATTTAACTCCACAGCCGAGTCGACAGATGAACTATGACTGCTGTTTAGACTTAGGTGTAATGTATTCAATATTTAATTACTTTAATAGTCGTCTCCTGAACTAGTGGCAGTACTTCTGATTTGGAGAATTCTAGGTTTGAATTTACAATAATTGCTTAACAGGTTAAATAATAAAGTGTAAAATCACGTGGGCTATGAATTGAGTAGGATCAGTTAACTCTACAATAGAGTATTTCTTCAAGATATTTTCCTTTGAGGCGATTGTTATTAAGCAAGCATTCAGTTATAAAATAAAGTTAAATATACTTACAACGCTATAACAGCGTGCGGACGGCTGACCTGCTCTCATATTCGGGCGACGTGTTAAAATCAGATGCTCATTTGCATCGGTGTGAGTGTCGGTAGGCTTTATCTTACAGTCTAGTGTCATTAGTAGAGTTAAGAGAAAATGAAGAGGTGCCTCGTCCCGACGCTCCCTCCCTCCAACACTTCTGTTCTCAACTGTCTGTTGTACATTACACTTCGCTTTCAAGTGAAGAGTCTTAAATTAATTGTAACTTATATAATGTTTTAATTCTTTTATATTTTTTATTGCCCCTTTTCGAGATTTGGATCGCACGAAGCTATTTTACCGGGTTAAATGTAGCCTAAACCTTTGCCTAAACCTGTATTAATAATATAATAATATCAGCCCTGTATCATATACTGTCCCTCTGCTGGGCACGGGCCTTCTCTACTACTGAGAGGGATTAGGCTTTAGTCCAACACGCTGGCGTTGTGCGGATTGGTAGACATCACACACCCTCGAAAATTCCTAATAGAGAATTTCTCAGGTACCTATGCAGGTTTCCTCACGACATTTTCCTTCACCGTTAAAGCAAGCGATAATTTACAAAGAATACACACATTATTTTAGAAAAGTCAGAGGTGTGTGCCCTTGGTATTTGAATCTGCGAACATTCGTCTCTGCAGTCCGTTTCACAACCAACTAGGCTATCGCCGCTGTTTTTATAATGTTTTTTGAGTTTCGAAAACATTAATTTATTTGTTTCTTCCGGATTTTTTTTGGAAAACATTAAATAACGCAAAATTCATATATTATTCATTTTAATAAAAATATTTCATAAATTATCTAAGACGCACTTTTATAATTTTCGATAATTTACGCGAGCCCAAAAATATTAACAAATAGACAAGGATCAGATCTCCAGATTTACTAGTATCGCCTACGTTCTTCTACAAGCGTGTAAAGATATCTTTTCCAATAAAGTGAGTCCACAGCGATAAATGTCGTATCTCGATCGTGTAGACTCCGTGTCGCGTGAGTCCCGGATACGTTACATCTCCTATTGGGATTGTATTTACAGTTTATTCAGACAGGGGTGTATCAAGATCAAAATGAAGAATTAAATATGTATTTCCTATTTGTGGTGGAGGTGTTTTCCTTGGAGAAATGTTTGACTTTCATAATTTTGGGAGATGGGAAAATATCATGCGACAACGTTCCTAGGTAGTGTTCAACTTTTTTAAACCATTTAGCATAAGCGGCTACTTCTTAATACCATCCAATTTTTTCACAAACTATCGCATGACCATTGACTGTGACGATATTCTTCCAGGCTCCCGACCACAGGGCTGACCCAAATAGACCATGCTCTTCATTAATATATACTTTGCAACTCGCTTCACGCACTTCGGAGTATTAATATAGTACCAGAAAATTCTTTATGCAGACAGAGACCTGACAAAAACATGATCTTCCATTTCAATCATATTCCAATTCCAACCCTGTTATCATAAATAGGAGCGGTAAGCCATCGGTAAAACATAAGCGTAGAGATAACAATATGCTGTCAAATTCAATGCTCGCTCGAGGGTAAGAAAGAAACAAAAAAAATCCGAGCGCCAACGAATGATAAGTGGCATATTGCGGCCTCTGCGGGCGTACAAACATCTCTTATCAAAAATGTATCGAAAACCCTCGGATGGGAACCGCTGGCCGTTAACAGTTTATTTCATAGGCCGTATGTATATATTTGGTGAATATGAAAGCGTTTTCTTTTTTGATTATTGCAAATTGAATCATTTACAATTGATTTTATGACGCTGGGCCAGCGTCCAATGTAAATAGTATGGCATTCATTGAGATGTTACTTATTTCACTTTTTTATATAATTTTATTCATATAAAGTATTGCTGTATGTTAGCACGCACGCAAGCACCTACGTCGGTGGCGTATTTTTGCGCCTAATTTATTGCGAATAGGACGTTAATATTAGTTGAGTATTGCAACTGTGTCATGATGATTCTATAAAAAAATCAAATTCTGAGAGAATACCTTCAAATGTTACCGATAGATCTTATCCTAAAATCACTACTATTTAGACAAAAAGACTAGACCCCTGCAAAAACTATAAGGCTGAGATCTACATAGCCAATAATTAAAACAATACCTTTTAACAATGCCTGATACACACAATGCACGAAAACGATAGATTTTTTACATACCTACATGCCTTATAAATAAACAAAATAAAGAATTTATTTCTTCATTATCTATGTACTTATATGTTATTTAATATACCAACACAAGAAAACAACTAGCTTTTGTTCACAGCTTCGCCTGCGTGATAGTATTTTCGGGGCAAAAGTCCCGCTATATGTTTTCCGGGATAAAAAGTAGTTACCCAGCGTTTCAAACTATTTCCATACCAAATTTCAGGGAAATCCGTTTGGTAGTATTTGAGTTTTTCGTGTTCAGACAGACAGACACGGCAAAGACTTTGTGTTGTAATAAGTAAGGATGAAGACAAAAGGAGGCGACGTAAGGGATAACAAGCTTAAGAGGGGATCACTACGAAAAGATTTTTCAAAATTCACGCTCTAAAATTGAAATAGGATAAGTCCAATAAGATTTATGTTAAATCCTATAGGACTCGTGACTAGAATAACCTCAATTTCAAAATGTTTTGATACTGTATCATATAGAATAAGACCCCTTTGTCATCGGGGGTTAAAAAGTATTATTATAAGCAGTGCCTTACTTGTCGATGACTGAAATATTTCAACGTAAGAAAATAGTGTATATAGTTACAATCTCGCTTGTGTGCGTGTGGCAAAATTCGTATACAATATGATATATATTTAAGTAACTTTTATACGACGCTTTCGATGCCTTAAGCGTATGGCGTGAGATCTTGGGGTCAAAACCCGGGTCGGGCGAAATGATATCGGATTTTCTTCTCAGTATTAGTTATTTTCTGAAACCTTTTAACTCTTTTCCTGACATTATGATAAACTTGCCCTGAGAGGGAATAAATATCTCAACAATTACGTGCACTAGTACTTAGCACCTCTACCACTTTGGGGATAAATGTGCGTGTATGTATATGCTTGCGTGTGTGTGTGTGGTTCATTCGTATTCGTTTTGTGTCACAGACTTTAGAGCTAAGCCGATGTTTGATTTAGTTTACGTCGCGGAATCTCCAACGGAGAGTGATTACGTGCTATTACGCTAGACCCGTCGGCCCAATCGGTGCTGACATAGCACTTGGTGCGAAATTCTGACACTAGAATCGTCTAGTCACACGAAAAAGTCTTGTAGCCTAACTGAAAGATAAGCAAAATCGGAAGGAACAAGTGTAGGAATGTGCGCTATGTTAGGGTAATAAATATCCTGTATCCTCCTATTCTCAACTTTGGCGGCCAAAGAAACACATTTCATAACGTTTTAACAAACAAATTGCTGCGTTACTTTATCAGTATGTATGTACATACACACACGCACACACACATTTCACGCCTTCATCCCCGACGGCGTATGTCGATTGTGCAATCAAGGAACCTACTTCTCACTATACATGTTACGTTCCATGATATAATAGGGAGCTAGTCTATTGCCATATTTGACTTCAGGCTAACACTGGGCAGAAAACCTCAATATCACTTTGCTCCACTCGGGATTCGGATCTCAGAGCGATGTGGTACCGCGTACAAAATGCGACCACTAAGGCCACATGTTGTATTTACAAAAAAGGCAATTTGGAACCGGTCTGAGTACTTAACATAATTTTGCCAATCTTCTTTTGGTTCTACTTAGTCCAGTTCTTGCGGAATAGGTGTCCATAGGAGGCAATTGTCACCACCAGGTGACATAACTGCATATTAACCTTCTCTTTTAAAGAAGTATTATATGACAAATTTATGTTTGAAGTCTACCAACACCCACTTGGCTATCGTGATAGATTAAGATCTAAACCTTTTTTGTTATTGTCTAACCATGAGTCAGTATTCGCTTTTGTGCTCTCGATTACTTTATTTTTCAATCTATAACGTCTAAAACTGCCGCAATTTCGTTCTGAGCGCCGACACTGCGACGCCGATGCGCCGATATTATAAATTGCTCTTCACTTCGATTTACTTTGCGTTGTTCTTTTTCACGAGTGCTTGTTAATTTCATATTAAGGTGAAAATTATTTTTGATAAGCCAGGTGTAGGCAGGCGTTTTTTATTTATGGTAGGCAAAAGTTTATAATCAAGATACGTTTAATGCCCGTCACTAGTATCTATTGCGTAAGACTCTAACCATGTCGAGCTATGGAATTGAAAATGTTGTAAACTGTTGATACTGTATCAAGGGGCTTCTATAAAATAAACAAGTTACTATAAAGACTTACCAAAACGTTACAAAAATATTTTTTTTATTTAACTCAGAAAAGTTAATCAAACCCAAAATCTTGTTTCTCAACCAGCGAGTCCGCTACGCTATGAAGCCGTTCAGCTCCATAATGGCCCATGTCTATAAAGCCGGCATATAATTCATCTCTAATTCTACTATAAATCCCATCTCTCAATAAACCGAATCTAAAACCGGTTTTGTGAATAACCAATTAGCCAATATTCGTACAATGGCAATCCGTTTGACCGTTAAGAGTAATTTAATAGCATGTCGGCGGACGCAAGCAACCGTATTTTGTTCATGTTGGACACGACACGATTTTATCGTTTACTTTAACAGTAAAGAAAGTGTGCAAAAGCTTAATATAATATTAAAGTAAATGTGCAAAAAACTTTAATTTTTTTTTGACATTTGACGAAGTAATATGATGCCTATGAATCCGTTAGAAGATGATATTTTATATTAATGAAGACGTAAATATGCAGTTAGAATGTGCTATATAATATATACCTATATATAAAAGAATTCTAATATGGGATTGTCCTACGCAATGTATTTTGCGTTAGGTCTGGTTTACATTAATGTGTCCTATTTGAGTCGACTTTTGATCCGATTATTCCCGACCATCTGATTTTTACTATAAAGGTAATTTGAGAGCATTATTCTAATACTAACTGCGCTGTATATCTGCGGGGCGCCGCGGCGGGCACTAATGGCCGCGGCCACAATTTGTCGCGTAATCCACTACCCACTGACTCCCTAATGGTGATTTGAAGCACTTTATTTTTCTAATGTTTTTTTTCGTGATGGATATTTTTAATTGCCAATATTTTAAATATACCAAAATAAACATTTTTATTTTCATCGTTTTGCATATCCAGAAGTCAGTTGGTCAAAAAGATTAGAGGGAAAATAAGCCCTCAATCTTGCATTATAATATCAAAAAAATACAAGCAAAGTAATATGAAAATTTAAATTTTGTCCAGAAATATAACGTTGGGAAAATATATTTTAAAGCAATTTAAAAATGGCCAGATATCGTATTTTTAGCTGCAGCTGTTGTTTATAGGAAAAAGGAAAAGCGCCGGAGCGGGCCCAGCGGCCTGCTCATTTTTATCACATAATGAGATTTTAATATTCAAGAGAAGATATTTTGTTCTTTAGAGAAATTTAAATAGGTATTTAATAATGATATCTCTGAATCCCTCACTCTGACTTACTATGAGGCGAAATGGTAGAGCCCTGTAAAGATGTTTATCTACAGTATGAATAAATCAGTTTATTCGATAATATATAATAATACCACTATTTATAAAACAACGACGTAGAGTGGCACCTTGTTATTGCATTTCATTTAATGAGCTAGATTTTTTTTTTATTATTTAACAAAAGGCATAAGACAGATCACAGAACACAATCATTATAAAGAATACTTAAGCACTAAATAATATTAAGACTAGATTGTACTCCTTAAACCTATGCCTTAATTGAAATTATACTACGGAAACGAATCTAAAAAAAACAATTAACAATATAAACATCTGCTTATACTTAATTGAGTTATATAAACATAAATTGTATGGAAACTAGATTTCGGCAATTGAGTTAAAAATTTAAAAGTACAAAATTATAATTGGAAAATGAATTTTGGAATTTCTTGTTTATTCCTAATATATTATACAACAATTATTTGCAAAACTCGAATACAGAAACATCTTTAAGCGAAAGATATTACACAACAGTATAATGTAAAAATGTACAGACAAAACAAAGCTGGTTAACCCGTCCAAGAACTAATTAATCACTCGGTAATCCTTTATCTTCGCTAAGAATACGGGTCGAACGGACCGATATCCGCGCTAACTACCAATCAATTTATCCGGCCAACCCTTCTTCTGCAACAAAATGAAATAACTTTCGAAATGTGGAACATTTTTATCGAGGAGCACTTTCATACGAGGAAATTCTTAGAGTTTCAAAGCTGTATTTGTGCTCTTTATTTAGAATTGTATTAAAGTCGACCATCGTAAATTGATATTAGTTTCGTAATGTATATCTAATATCATGTATACTGAGGAATGCAGGTGGAGGAATGGCAAATGTCCTTGTATTCCTGAGCAATGACAGCCGACTTCAACCATAACAATCAAAAACTCCGATCCGGTATAAATGAAGCGTATCATTACCAGCGAAAAATCCATTTAGTTTGTTCTGGCAGCCGAACCAAATTTTTAGGATTATGTTCTTGAGTAGAACGGGGACGGGGGTTTTAGGATTCTTGGAAATTCATGGCGTACTACACCAAGTTTGCGTAGATACAATACACCGCACTGCCCTGTTAACTGATATTTAGCAGTCTCGGTTATATATCTTTAGGTGTTGCTCGCGGCTTCGCCCGCGTGAAGGTTTTTTTCCAGTTTACATACCTTAAAACACGGAGGCGATTTATAGTGCCTCTATCTATCTGAAAAATGCCATTATTTCCCACGGGAGCAAATTACCGCGATAAAAAGTAGCTTATGTGTTAATCTAGGAAATGATGCATCTGAATACAAAATTTCATTCAAATCCATTTAGCGGTTCCTGCGTTTACTTCTAACAAACATTCCAACAGTATCACAAATTATCACCTTTTTAGTAAAAAGGCAGATACAATTTGAAACCCCACCCAATACGTTTTAGAATATCCTTTTTTATTGCTTTGAATGACGAGACGAGCTTGGCGTTTACCTGGTGGTAGCGATACGACCACCCATAAATAGTAGAAAAAAACCACCAACACCTTGAATTACAAAGTATTGTTTGGTATTCCACTGCGCTCACCATTATTAGTCATGAGATATAAGTATTATTATGTCCAGTAGTTACACCGGCTACAATGTTCTTCAAATCCGAACACAACAGTGACTACACACTGCTGCTTAGCGACAGAAATATACATTGCAGTGGTACCTACCTAGGCGAACTCTCACATATGAGAGACCTCCCAGTCAATCCCTTCTGCAGTAACGATTATCGCAAAGGATAAACACATCTAAATCACTGAAACAGTGCTAAAAGCCTAAATAATATTTGGTAGGCAACAGACCGGCCCGTGTTTGTTATATCGGCCGCGCTCGCCGGATAATTGGATTAACCTCGGCGCGACGGACCGTCATGTAAGCTTTGAATGGACATAAAAAGGTTCACAGTATAGAATTATCTGACTAGATTTTACACGCGGCTTTACATGTGTCGCAGTCTTCTTAAACGTTCGCTGTGCATTTTTACGGAATAAAATAAATTCATGAAAGAATTCCTGTTATTTTTTTTGCACGTGCTCGTCAAAGTGGCCTTACTGCACCTGATAGTAAGTGGACTGTGGTCTAATAGAATGTCGACTGACGAGCGATGATTACCACTCGGCAATCGACACAATTATGCCGACCTGTTAAAAAGCGGCGATAGCCTAGTTGGGTGTGGAACGGACTGCCGAGACGAATGTCCGCAGGTTCAAATCCCAAGGGCACACACCTCTGACTTTTCTAAAAAATCATGTGTGTATTCATTGTGAATTTATCGTTCGCTTTAACGGTGAAGGAAAACATCGTGAGGAAACCTGCACATCTGAGAAGTTCTCTATAGGAATTTCGAAGGTGTGTGAAGTCTACCAACCCGCACTAGGCCAGCGTGGTGGACTAAGGCCTAATCCCTCTCAGTAGTAGAGGAGGCCCGTGCTCAGCAGTGGGCAAGTATATAATACAGGGCTGATATTATTATTATGCCGACCTGTTGGAACCAGATATACACAGGTTGATCCTGGAACACGACACACTTACGTGGGACACTGTGGCGGGTTTTAACGCCCTGTGTTCGATGGTCGCTATCCGGGCGAATATAAAATGCCACCGGCAAAAAAAAACAAAAATTGTATATGACTACATTTAGCTAATGGCATGTGTTAAAGTCATCGAAATAAATTCTCGCCGTGTATTTTATGTGAAAGAAAAGAAGTATATTACATCTAGGATTGTTCAATCTATTTGACAATGTCTTACCAAAATTTGATGTCGTGTGTATAAAGAAATAGTTAATAATGTGCACAACGCCTTATATTTTCTGCTCAACAATAAATAGAGAATAAACTACATTTAATATTAACTGAATTATATGATTTCGTATTTTACTTCTGAATTAAAGAATGAATCGTTCGATATCTGTTATCGTGCAAGTTCTTAACAAACTGAAGCGAAGTAATATATCGGAGTTCACTTTATTGCTTTAGTCGTAATTCAGTTTAACGTTTCTAAAGGTTTTCAGAAAATACTTGAGTTATATCGTAAACGTTGTGCACTTACCTAATACTAGCTTTGGGATGCGGTTCCACCCGCCTAAAAAAAAATACGGGTTAAATATTTTTCCAGGATAAAAGTAGCCTATAGCATAATGATTTCTTATGTTTACGCGAATGTTAGACATTGAAATGAAACTATTTTACGGATTTTATCGCGATTTTTATATTTTGATTCTCTCCCGACGTTTCGAAGACATTGCAGCCTTCGTGCTCACAGAGGAGACTGGGGTGTTGGTCATCCGCAAAGTCAAAGTTACAAAATCTACCTACATTTTACAATTATAATCTTTTAAAATTTTTAGCTGTTGGTGGTCCGATCTACGCAGAATGAGCTCACAGTGTCTTGAAGTCTATAGCACTCAGAAATAAAATAGTTTCCTATTATAAAAAAACAAAAACGAATTAGTAGCTCCCTAGATAAGTATGTTCGAACAAACAAAACTCTTCAGCTTTTTACATTAGTATAGATTATAAATATGAAAGTTTGTGAATATATTGGTATATTTATTAATAAAGAGAAAACTGTTGAATGCATTGGAGTGTAATTTAGCGCACACATATCATGTCGTAAATTGACATAATGCAACATACGAATACTAGGCTAGTGGTGATATTGCATTTTTATTTAATTTAATATTATGTATGTAATATCAGCCATATATACTGTCCCACTGCTGGGCACGGGTCTCCTCTACTACTGAGAGGGATTAAGCCTTAATCCACCACGCTGGCCTAGTGCGGATGGTTAGACTTCACACACCCTCAAAATTCCAATAGAGAACTTCTCAGGTATGCAGGTTTCCTTTCGATGTTTTTCATTCACCGTGAAAGCAAATGATAATTGACAAAGAATACACACATGACTAGAAAAGTCAGAGGTGAAATGAAATGAATGAAATGTCCAAAGCCCTTGGGTTTTGGACATTCGTCTCGGCAGTCGGTTCCCCACACAGCCAGGCTATCGCCGCTTTTTTCATTATTTTATTGACCTAGTCCTTTTTTATTCACTGAAATAACCTAAAAAAGTTTAGTTGAAAAATTTATAGATTCAATCAAAATAAATATGATATTCTGTTAGTATTTTTTGGTTGTTGACTACGATACTTGGTACCACCGAGTAAAATTCGAATTCTATTTAATATTATATCCTTTGATATTTTTTTAGTCTTTATCGAGGGATAATATACGTTCAGGGCGATGCTCGATTATCGTCGGGCAATTTTTTCCTTTATCTATTTAGTTGACGGCACCGCTCCCTCCTAAGTCATAAATATTTGAGTTCTAATCAGATAACAAACAACGTGATGCTATTAATACAACACTTTGCGGTTGCGAAGGGTACAACCCGATTCTTGCCGGCTTCCCTTTCGTAATTTTTGGAAAATTTAATTACCTTTAGAATGATTTGCATACCGCATTTATGCATATTATTAGTATCTAAAAATAATGACATATTCGTTTTCCCTGAGACTCACAGAGTTTCACTGCTCGGTGTCATAAAATGCGTGCCACTGCTGATCCTGGCTTACAGGAGTTGTAGTGGTGGTTGTGAGGGCGGGATAGTCTCTAGTTCTCTATCTAAAAGTTGTCAGGTTTCTTTTCGTAAAATTTCATCTTCCAGCACTGCTGGATTGGTGGAGTAGTTATATTGCGTACAGTAGCACTATCGCCCAAGGTTATATTTGGTGTTTCTGTTCAGTATCAACTCGAAGTATGTAAGCACGGTAAATAGCTATAGGACCGCTCCTATTAAATGGGACTTAAGTGAAATGTGAATGTTACTCAACTACCTGCTTTTTAGAAGAGAAATCATATCAAAACCATGAATAGCTTCAACAAAATTTTACACCTAGTAATCAATTTAGTAATCTTATATTTACGAATACATGTCCCGTAGCCTCTATTTTGTGTCATGTGTATCAGTGGCGAAAGGTGCAATAATTCAAAAGGGAACCGAACACTACATATCGGTACTAATATGCATAAATGTAGTCTACAAATTATTTTAATGATAATTAGATTCTACATAAATTGTAGATAAAGGGAAGCCGGTAAGAATCAGGTTGTGTGTACGCTTCGCCACTGATGTTGTGGCGGTACAATTAGTATACATACCGCCAACTCGTCCATCAATGGAACTACGAGAAGACCTATGTGGTATTGCCAGAACTATAGTGATTTGTCGCATAGTAATCACGCAAGATAGCAATAAACGATCCTGGATTGCGATTGCAGAATTTGAGCGACATTGCATATATATCATCTCCGAATAGGAACCGTCGGAAGGGCCGCGGCCGGTCAGGCGCAACATCTGCCTGACTGGGAATCTTCCTCTTCCATACAGGAACGCAACCATCTGTTCCTCTACCGCTCAAGTATCATATACATAATTAACGAAATATCTTTGCTTCGATGTAATATCAGCAGAGTCGATGCCGATACATCGCGCCACAATTCATACAATATCTTATGGTAATGAGCAACACGCGCCGGAAGATCGCTAGCGGGTAATGTACCGCATCAACTAGCGTTCCCGAGATGATCCCGATTATGATGCGATAGATTGGCTTCTAATTGGTCTTGCGGTATTAAATTCGAAGTTCGTAAGCAAACTACCTACACGAGACTTATTAGGAACATCAACTACGTATTATAGTTTTTGAACTTAAATACATTATAGTGTATGATAAATACAGTCGCGTTTCGGGATCAGCCTGTGTATATTTGTGTCAGACATAATTGTATCGACTGCCGAGGGGTAATCATCTCTCGTCAGTCGACAATCGACATTCTATTGGACCCCACTCCACTTGTGCAGCGGAGTTACTTCATCTTGCCCGCATAAAAAAAAATATTGAACCGATTTAGAAAATTCTTTCACTAATAAGAAGTTACATTGCTACTTTTTATCTTATTACCTAAATATAGTGAGAGATATAACGCTGCATCCCTTTGCTGTGATGACTTGTCTATTTATTCAGAGCAACTCAGTGTTCTTTTTTTCCAATATTTCTTGTTGAGTCACCTAGATCTCGATCCCACTACTACAGATCAGAGATCAAACACGTTGCTTAAACCATGGTGATTACATTAACAGACATTAGAGTACAAAACGTGCACAATATATTTTACTTTCCACATTTTCAGTTCAAAATCCAAACACGCGGAACTCAAACAGTTATAACAACAAAGTTAGGTGTTGTTTGCCACACAATAACATTCGTGTTGTTTACTCAACGACAAAGCGCGATGACGCGCCGTCACAACAATACGACTAATATTTGTTCTATAATAATAACACGTTATATTAGCGTTTGGTATTTAGGTCATGTAAAATCTCTGTGAATTTTAATATGAAGCTGAATTATGAATAAATTATTTATATAAATCATTAAGAGATATAAAAACAACAACAGAATTTATTTTGAAGCCAGCTACTTAATAACCGCGTCCGTCGACCGGAGTATACTGTCGTGCTAAGCTGAAACGCGGTATCTTAAAAGAAAATCAAAATCATGACGTTTATGTCATCAGATAGCTTAAAGAAATGCCCATCCAATGAACGTACCTAAATTACGGTATCTTGTTTAGAACATGTTAAAAAAAACCCTTAAAAGAGTTACTCTATCTCCGTTTTTGATTATCTCGAAATAAGGTTTCCATGTCAAACCGCTTTTGCGCTTAGCACAGCAGTATAGCGAATTCTTGAAACGAAAGATACAATATTTCATCTTAGTCAATATTATAATAATATGTCGATTATTACATCATTCTATTCGGGATTAGTATTGTTTACGAGCAAGTCTATTGGACTTGAAATGACTGACTTGCAGCTTTAATAGTTGTTTATAAAAGTGACCTTCTATATGTTAATAAAAATCTTTAATCTATTACGAGTCCGTCCAGCAGTTGTAGCCAACCTATTAGTTTTTTTTCTTATTAAATAAAAGGTATTCAAAATGTTTGTAATCAAGTATTGAAAGCGACCCTAACTATGCATCTCAAGTTACACTCAAACGTACCCTTCTATACATTTCTTATGTTTTCAAAGCTTTCTTCCTCTATATCAATCAATTAATCAGCCTGTCACTGTCAATTGCTGAATGTAGATTTGCCAAAGAGAGCGCTAACCATCCCGGTCTTGACCCGTCTATAGTCTCTATATGTCCGGTTCTAATTGAGGTACGCGGTTCATTTTGGTCTAAACGCCCTCGCTGAACGAGCTCTTCATTTCACTTAGTGCCCATTTAAATTGGTAGAGTTGGAAGGAAGCTAGGTGCGAACATTAAACTTGACTTTCAATGTTGACCAAATCGGGACCTCTGGTTAATATTTACAATGTTTTGCCAACAATGACCTCAATAGTAAACAGTGAGAAAATATTTGTACGTGTTCCTGCGTAATGCGCATATCGAATAAGGTAAAATATTCCGAGAACGTATCCGTGACTTTTCCTTGAAATGACAAAGTTTGATTAGGTGAAAGCTGAAGTCAGAAGTTTTATGTTTTCGTAAGCATACTATTTATATATAAACGGATATATTTTCTAGGAATTTATTCTCATACAGCTATTTATTTGTGAGTAGGTACTAAAGTACTTGATATGTTCAGTACTTTACTGAATAGTGGACGTACATACTTACACAAACACACGTGGAAAGAGAGAGAGAGAGAGCGACGCACACACACGCAACATGTTTTTGTTCCCGTAGAGGTAGTCAGAGTTGTGACCAGTCTGTTTCGTCATCATCATTATCAGCCACATGAAGTCCACTGCCTCCTTCAATGTATGTATTAATTTATCAATTATAACTGATTAATAAGGTTTAAACGATAGAATCAAAATTACAAATCCAACCCTCTTAATTTAAAGCAACATTATATAATCGTTGCTAATATTATCTAACCCAATAAACATCCCAAACATTTAATCTTATTATGCACACCTCATCTACAAAATTCCATAACACCTCAATATACTGTAAAATTACCTCCAATATTCCAGTAAATTACCTCTTCTAAAGCCAAGGAATGAGGAAAATAAATCCCCTATTTCAAGTACATCGCACGTCGCGAGATTTTCCCAAAGGCATGCCGCTATGTCGACGTCGGCACGTAACTACGTAGCGGCGTAGTACTTCGTAGAGATGCAACTACGGCGTAGCACACGTTCGATTTCTGACGAATTTGCTTACAGGATTTTATACGTAGTTTAAATTTTAAGCTTAGATTTTCCTTTTAAATATGTTTCTATCGACTATTGAGGAAATATAGTATAACGCTTTTAGGAGATTATCTGAAAGTTATTACTTATTATGCTATTCGCGTCTCAGACAATAAACGTTATTTTTATTGCAGACTGGCAAAACGGATTTTTTTACAAATTATGTAAAATAGAAGAATTTATATTATCATATCTATTTTAAAAAGCAAATGATATGATTTAGAAGGAACAATTTCCTAACAAAGTATTAGTTAAGGTAAGTACTTTATCTATTAGCGAGTAGAAATTCTTAAATAAACACGATTGTAAACAAATTTCTACGAAACTTCGTAAAAAATAAAAACCAAAAATGACAAAAAGCATTCGCGAAAGGGGCTCGTCCGGGATTTGAACCCGGGACCTCTCGCACCCGAAGCGAGAATCATACCTCTAGACCAACGAGCCGTGTAGGAGAGTCCTGTAGTTAGCGATCGCGTTGAGACAGTCAAATTAACTGGCAGGCTAAAAGGACTCATTTAGGAATAGGTGGATATTCCTTTCTGTAATGAATAACGAAAATTAACGCCTCATACTTGCAAAGAATATTTATAAAATACTAGTTGACCCGACAGACGTTGTCCCGTCTTAACTATGAATTTGCAGCGCGCATTCTGTCAATCGCTGACAGTTATTTCAAACAATTGGCAGTTATATAAAATTAATATTTTCGTTAAGTTTTCTTAAATTTTCTAATTCTCGGCGCAATTTTTTCTTTCATAAGAACCTTCTCCTGACGATAACAAACATAACAAAAAAAAGGGAAATCGGTGCAGCCGTTCACGCGTGATGGCGTGACCAAGGGAAATAGGGATCCATTTTTATATATATAGATTTGTTTAAGCCTCGGATAAATCAGTGTCACATAGAGCTAGAATATATACCACGTAATAGGAGACTATATGTATGTATGTACCTATATACTATACTTATTGAACAGCATTGTGTAGAAGTATTTCGACGTATTTGTGTTCAGTGTCAATGTAATCCACTCTGGGTGATAGATTACCAAATAAAGTACATTATACGATGCAATAAATCTATGTGACTGACACGAGCAGAACATTGTTTGCTGCGCGCGGATATTTAACAATATTTGGCGAATGGCAACAATAGAATAATTAAACTTCCAATTTATAGCTAAAGCAAACGTGATAGAGGAAACTATCTACGTAGAGCTAGTGTATAAACAATCTGGCTTACCAAGAGCTGTTGGCTTTATCGGGTTGGTGTCTGTCTCATAGAACATTTACTTGTAGTATTTTCAGCTAATGCGATTTGGGAACTTTTAACAAGAGCTTATTCTTAGATCATAGCATGTGGCGCTTAATAGCCTCTGCTTACGCCTATGGCATGAAACCGTGGATGTGTATGTAAATATATACTTATTCCTAACTTAGAAGAAAGTCGATTCCTGTGGTATTATTGATATTTACAGACGACGATGCTCATTAACTATCAGGTAAGGTATGTATAAGATCTTTTAGTAACAATTAAAAAGAGATGGAAAACTTCGTTTCAAAGTTATGATTTCTAATACAGATGTTTGTAGTCATGTAGAAACATGCTTCTCTAAAACTGAATACGGAAACTTCCTCAAGATATCCAACTACGTCCCCACCACGCTGCGGCAGCGTGACGGCAAAGTTGGCGATATAGTTTTTGCATCACATCAGCGCTAGCACGTCGCCGATGTAAATTCCCTCCCTAATGGAAACACGTCGCATGCTTCCGGCACTCGGACGTAGCTGGCTGAAACGCAGTGGGGCAAGTGCTGTTTGAACTTTAAGAACGGGGATATTATTTTAAGACCTAATTTTTACCTCTTTTACCGAGGCTTAAAGCGAGGCGAAACATTTTTGGAATATTGGAAAATATTTCCTTCGAGTCTATAGTGTAAAACTGAAAGATAATCGTCGGGGTTTTTAATATTTGTTTTCTTGGAGTTATTTCTTGGATATATAGGATATATAGGATATAACAAAGGATATGACTGCCTCGGTGGCGTAGTTGTATGGCATGCCCGGTACAATAGCGCTCTGAGGTCCTGGGTTCGAATCCCGGGTCGGGCAAAGTGATATTTGGGTTTTTTTCTGCTCAGTATCAGCCCGGAGTCTGGAATTTGTGCCCGATATGGCGATAGGCTCGCCCCCTATCACATCATGGGACGGAACATACTTGGCGAAAAGTGGGTGCCCTGGTTGCGCCTCTGCATACCCCTTCGGGGATAAATGCGTGAAGTTATGTATGTAGGATATAACAACCCTATTGTTCCTTTACTTAAGCTATTTGATAAGATTATCGATAGATTTCTTAGAGACAGTAGTACAGTAGAATACCTTGGCTTAGCTTATCAAAATTCCAAATAATAGAAAAAAATTACTGCAATTTGACTCTACAGAAATATCATTTAGAATCTAATATCCATTGCTCATCATTTATTCGTGAATTTGTACCACTACCAATACTACCAATCATGCTATTCAAAATCGGTGGCTTTGTAAATGGTCAAATAGTTTGTACAGTCGTCCGCGGGAATCATAACAAATCGAATTACATAGATACATACTGTACATACAGTAAATAGCACGCATTGGATTCACAAAGAGGTAATGGGTCAGCTTCGGTTTCCTGGAATGAAGTCTAACTGCATTTTAAATAAACGATCCTAATATCTTTTTTTAAACCTTCGCTAAAACGAAGCAATCAGAACAAAGTTTTCTAGAATGTTTATAACTTTTTGTTTTCTTTTTTATTGTGTCTCGTTACTTTTCTTATTAATTAGTATTTGTTGTAAATATGTTTATGAATTGTGTGCAATTAATGTTAATTGTTATTTATTATTCATTCTTATTGAATAATAAATAACAATTATTATTCATATATTTGATTTTTATTTTAATTATTCATTCAAGAAACCGGATGAAATATTAAAATTAAGATCATTTAATGACATCGGCAGATATACACCCTGACGTTGACGTTTTGTTGCCGATGCTGATTCTATTATAGCTTTATGTGTAATTTTTACTGTCGGTTGCTGTATGTTCATTCCATGACAGTAGACAAGAATTCTTTCGGAGGGTTACCGACATATTAGGGGACAGTCGTAAAACTCAAGTACGTCATGAAAACGTGGAATAAAGGTAGGAAATAATAGACCTCTTTAATTGTAGAGTTATTCGGGCATAAAAATTCCTTTTGTCGTGTTTGGTTCCACTGAATTTGGAGTAGTGAACTAAGTACTGCTGTATATAGTGGAATGGGAGTTCTTGTTAGAATTACATAATCATTTTGGTTCTTTTAAATTATGTTAATGTTTAAATTGTCTTTCTTACCTTGTTTTTCTCAACTGCATGAAAGAACAATAACATGATATTTTGGATGCATATTGGGCTAAAAAATCAATATTATTTGATGTCAAAATCAACAAAGCAGGAGCAATGAGTGATGGTAAGTGCCATGTAGTTCAAATGTTCACCAGTGAATAACATTGCATCTTACAATGTAACGCGTGGTCGAATTACACCATCTTTACATACAGTTGTTTTTTTAGTATGTACCTTTAGGCGTAATACACAGTGCGCAAAATTGCGCGCACAACCTTCCTACCGAAATTAAGTACTAGTTCACCAGTTTGTGCATATATGCGGGATCTTTTGCTCGTACCTTGTTTCTGTGTGTTTCCTTTTAAAACGTTTAAGTTCATCGAACTGTCGAACACGCTTTTTGAGGACACCGCCCCAATCAATTCCTACAGAAGATTTACCCGGTTCGCCTTATAAACCTAATATTGCCGTTTCTACTATAGATTTTTTTTTCATGTTTATTTTCTTTGAAATCTTTGTCTAAATAAAAATACGTTATCAGATGTCTTACATTGAATGGGTTACACATCGGCTCGTTGGTCTAGAGGTATGATTCTCGCTTCGGGTGCGAGAGGTCCCGGGTTCAAATCCCGGACGAGCCCTTTTGATCCCGTAAAGTGTTGTTTGTCCCGTAGTGTGTTATTGCACTTGTGTTAATATAAAATAAAATAATAAGTGCTCATTATAACTACGATTATGGTAGGGTTTATTTGTGAATGAATGAATGAATCCCTCCTAGTTTATTTGTATAATGTATCCAAAACGAATATATTTTTTAAACTATAATACTCAGTATATTCATCACCTATTGCTTCACTGCTTTATCCCCACTAAGCCGGCATATGTTAAACTAAAGCGTAAACACGCCGCTTGCAACGAACGTTCAAAAATTGTTTAGTGGAGCGTTCATTACGAATTTAAATAGTATTCTTGATTCAGCTGTTATTGTGAACGTATAAGTGGCCGGTGTAAACATGTGTTCCAGCGAATTGATTATGAAAAAGTTTATGCACACGCCTTTTACCAAAACTGGTAGGTAGACATGCATCTGAAAACATAGTTCGATTGAGATTTTTTAGAATTCAACCATGATTATAGTCTTGTATTTACACTTAACTATCATATCCATCCCAAGGTATGATGTGGGAGTGAATTACTTTAATGGGAACGAATTAACTTACTACCTTGACTGCAATGAAAGTAAAGTAAATATACATTACTTTACTTCCTTTATAGTCTTGAGTCGCTGGGTTTCGAACAATGAACTTATTTCATTTACAAACAACTATAAAATCATCGATTATTATCATAGCATGTTCAAACATTTTGTAGTGCCGCTGTAAACACAATAGGCCCTTGGTTCATGCGAGCCGATGTCAATCTCCAAGCGGAGTACTATTTTGCATCTTAGAGTCATCCATTATGGAATAATACGATATATTTATGTCATAGTGATTCATTTGAAATGTGTTGTCGATATGTCGTGGGTTTGTGACATTTTTCTATGGTACTGAATTCCTTCTCAGCAGTAGAGGAGACCCGTGACCAGCAGTGGGACAGTATATAATACAGGGTTTAATATTATTATTACTGAATGACGCCTTGAATAAAAGACCCATAATATGTTTTTATTTATGTATTACATGTGTACTGGTGGTAGGATATATTTTATATTCAACCGGATATCGACCACCGTCCACAAGATGTTAAAACTCACCATAATGGCCCACGTATGTCACGTTCCGAGATAAGCCAGTGTATATCCACTTTCAACAGGCCGGCATAATTGTGTCGACTGCCAAGGGGTAAACATCTCTCGTCAGTCGACATTGTAGTCGTCCCCACTGCACTTATTATCAGGTGCAGTGAGGCCAGTTTTCCATGCACGTATAAAAAAACATATCGGCATATTTACATAGTAGAGTAGAGTCCACAATCCATACAAAGCCGCACTAGTTTATAAATATCAAAGCCACAAAAAGAATTCCATTATGAACAGGAATGTTTTGTCAAACCGAATCCAATTCATTGCACGTACAATTTAAAACCCCTAATATTTAAACCCTTAAATTCTTTAATCCTCAATAAGGCAATTTGAATCACGTCTTGGGCTCTTTGTTTGGTGACAGCTACAGCGTTAAGGCATTATGAGCCGGACCCTTGTCAATCAGTGACCTCTATCGACCGATAGTAATTAATGCTTGGTTAGGGTCCTTCATTCGCCCTATTACTATGCTAAGGGAGATAAGATGGATTTTAAAGAAATTTCAAGATTAATATAACAATAAGGTTATGCCCTCATCCCTGAGAGGTTGGGTAGAGACATAACCAGTCCACCCGTGTTTTAGTTTAAGTTGCAAATTAACTGCTTTAAACAGCAATAAAAATAAAACAATGGTAATTTTTCACTTTTCTGTGTATTATGTACTGTAGTTTATACCTTAAACTGATTTTGAAAAGAGCAACACTACAGTTTCTTGGCCGTCCTTTTCTGGTGAGAACTGCTTTTCGAACTAGTTGTAGAGTTAATATTGACGGAATGTAAATACTCTATAACATTTTACAGGTTCAAATAAATTATTTCATTTCATTTCAAATATAATAATACTTTTTTTTTAAATTCTTAGCGCAAAATACTGGCTGAGGAGTCTGATAGATTACTCATGGACACACAATTTCAGAATTATCGTGGACACGTTTTCAACTTTTAAGGATGTTCCATAACTTGGTTAGATCTAAATGGGTCGAGGAGAAACTTGTTTCTGTATAAAACTTCATGTTCGCCTGAGTTACATAGCAAGACTACTTTAGAATTTTAAATACAACTGTCTCGGTGGCGTAGTTGTATGATGATAAAACCATAGTGCTGAGGTTTTGGGTTCGATCCCAGGGTCGGGCAGTAATATTGAGTTTTTATACTGATTGTCGTCCAGTGTCTGGAATTTATGTACATTATGGTAATAGACTTGCCCCCTATTACATCATAGGACGGAATATACACGGCGGAAAAGTGGAGCATCAATTGCACCTCTCTCTCTCTCTTCCTCTCTCTCTCTCTCTCTCTCTCTCTGTGTGTGTGTGTGTGTGTGCGCGTGTTTTAATTACAAAGTGGCTTTGAGTTCGTCATTTTAAATTCTTTGATATTAAATCTCATAATTTAATTACGCTGTAAAAATACAACTGCCTCTTGAGGGGATAATTAATAATCATTGTACCTACTCCGACTGCCTCATATACGAGGACCTTTGTAAATAAATGTCAATGGTTTCGTATTTTACTTAAATTTTCGGCATAATTCATTTAATATTAAACCAAAAATCATAACCGCTTGGTGACCGTAAACATTTGGTATTTGTGGCTGACAGCGCGGCCGGTTCAATTAAAAGTTATGTCGGCTATAGAAAATATTTGCGGATAATGGCCACTCCGCCCTGACAAAACTTCCACTCACTTAAATTGTTAGGAGGATCCGCTTTTGTTTATTTTCTTAAATGATTTTATATATAAGAATATTCGTAAAATAATCAAGAACTTTGAAGCTCATTGCTGTAAATTACAAATTTGTCTCAGCATCTTCATCAAACAGGTAATATAGTTAATCTAGTGTCCCTATTTTATATGTGAAAGCAGTTGTTCCTGGTTCGAATTCAAAGAATCCCAACCCGGTAATTATGAGACTTATTCTAACACGAATTGCGGTCTTAAAAGTCAAATCATGTCTAGAACGTGTGTGAAAGACTCTCGAGTCTACATTGGGTAGAATGAGGGCAGATAAGAGAAAAAACCGAGGAATATAATGTTATAATATACAGGGTCACTTTGGCATTACGTTACTTAAAGAAACCACATACTTGTCTTATTGGAAATAACACTTTACAATAAACTACTTGAGCCGTACATGTAAAATAAACAAGTGTAAGTTTCGAACACAATAAATATCTATAAATTCATATTAATTTTCCTAATTCGCTCTAATGTCACTACTATAACTCTTAGAGAATTCGTCGCAGTGGCAATATGACGCTTTCAGGGAATAAAATACTTTTGTTCCCCTAGGAACGTACTGGATCTATTATACTAGTTTGTAATATATAATCCGCCGTAGTGACTTGTTCCTGTAACTTCCGTCTTAAATACCTGGGATGCGAATTAAGAGCCTCACGTTAAGAACTCAAGTACATTGCCAATAATGCCTCTTCTGTCTGTCTGTGTGTTATGGATTTTCTCAAAATCTAAGGATTATTATGAAATTTGGCATGGAGATAGTTTAAAACCCTGGGAAGGTTATATGCCATTCTCTATCCCGAGAAAACATATAGCGGGACTTTTATCTCGGAAAACACCTTCACTTGGGTGAAGCCGCGAGCAAAAGCTAGTGTTGATATAAAAATATGCTGTTATATTGATACATGCCCAAACACTCTAATTTCCTAACATCAGTATTCTGAAGTTGTAATTTAACGGTTATTTCATTACAACGGTGTTCAGGGTCTAAAGGGCAGACGGTGAGGTCTAATTGGAAGGCAAATGTATGCGCAATGTTCGTACCTCTGATCCCAATTATGAGCTCCCGTTTTTTGTTACATACCTCTGGATTTTCGTTTGTTCCTTTCAAAAAGTTTTAGTGATAGAATATTAATAATTTGAGATAGAGATTATTGTAATTTGATAATAAAATATTCATGACTAAAAATATTTCATGAATTATAATGACCTAGTACTTAATAACAAATTTATCATAATCGCCATATTTATCAAAATTTTATTACTTACTCAGTGACCTGTGAACCGGTGTAATCATTAAATTGTTATATCTATGAATAAATAAATAAATACATATTTTAAAAAAAAGTAGTTTATGAGAAAAATTATGTCAGAACAATATTATGTAAATAACTCAATAGGGCCTCATATTACCAAACTACTAAGTAAAACATGTAATAACACAGAGAACAATAAATCAAAACAATATCAAACAATTGCGATAAAAACAATATTAAGGAAATATATTCAAAATTAGAACGGAGAGACAACAGACTACGAAGTAATAACAGCTGCTGACGAAACTAAAACTTTAATGTTCAACCCGCGGGTGTACAAAGGAGCGAGTGTTGCGGAGTGACCGGCTCGTCGGAGTGACCAGCCCCCCGGCTCCGCACAATGCCGACTTTTCGGAACCAAGTTCGTTGTTCACTACGCGGTGATTCAATTTTGTAGATGGGACACGTTTTAAATTTAAATTAGTTTTCCGTTCTTGGAAATTATAAAGACTGTGGAAAATGCTACCAAATGTTTATCGTTATATTGTTTCGTGGTACGATTTATTTTCATTTAGTTATTAAGTTTTGGTAAATATGGCGATTTTTGTCACGGTACCAAACTATTATTACTCTCGTATGGTAAAACGAATGTAACGTTTCATCTATAAAATATATCAACCCCTTTAAATCAGAGAGCTATATTCTATAATTTGTAAAAATCACATAGCAAATTTATAGTCACTGCGCTTCCTCTGAAGATATATTTTGGATTAATATCGGTAAGGAACACCCAAAATAACATACAACCGATTGTCTGATCTACGTATTTTTCTGTGCGCGCATTATTCAAGAAGTGCGGGGGTCGCTGGGTGCTCCAAATTAAATAAGTTTGTTCATAAATATTTATCATTGTAAACAAGCGGCGAGCGCCGTCGCGCCGCCCGCCCGCGGCTCCCATTGTCACTTCGGATGCAGTTTTCGCTTTAAATTTCCTTAGGTAATTGGCAATTTCTGTCATAATTTTGCCGTCTGTATTGTTAAGGTATAAATAATTACCGAATAGAGGGAAAACTCTTTAAATATTTTGATAAGTTTATTTGACATTATTTTTCGAACCGACAACCTAAGAACAGTTTGGCGCAGACATATTAGGAGAACCGACTTCATTTAAAGTAGGAATGAGCAAAGAAGGAGATTTGATATAATTTGAGAGTTAATTTAATTTTAATATATAAAGGTTTGTGATGTGTATTAACGTGTATTAGGTCGGCGTCAAGAATAAAACGCCTCATATTATGCCAATTGTAGTGACGGGCATACCAGCTGCAAGCTTGGCGGTGTGCTCTACGGTTTCTACCTAGATTGTAGATGAGACGTCGTGTTAATCTGTTTAGATCAAATGGAAAACTATTTAAAATGATGCTCCAATAATTTATGCAGATTACTGCGGTATATACTGATGGCAAACTGCACGCCATTTCCTTCCGGGTATACTGGCGAAATACTATTAGAGAGCTATAGAGTTCAATACCTTTGACACAAAAACCAAGCCGACATAAAGCTATATTGCTATTTTATATAATCATAAAAGTAAATTAATAATTGGCTTCTCCTCTGCCACTTTCAAAAGCTCTATAAAGCTCTTATTTTTCCAGCGACGTTGTAAAGCCTATTTGGCGCGAGCAACTGTCAATTAAACATTTTATTAAATAAAAGTTCCTGCAGTTTCCAGCTATATTTCTGTTTTCCGGAATAAATATCTTTTATGACTTTAATTAACAATATTGTCATTTCAACGTACAATCTTGGTACAGCAGATCTTAAACTTGTGGCACAAGTGCCGTTGTATATTTCTACAACATTTAGCTGGGCAAGATCTACTGATTAAATAAACAAATAATACTCATCATGACACTATCTCCGAGGGTAGGCAATGACGCAAACAAGGCACTCATTTTTGGCCTTATTTGTTTCGTCCAATAATGTGAGGTCAAGTCTATCACCATATTATCGTGCTCAAATTTTAGACTCGGCGTGCCTCAGCAGGAGAACCCAATATCACTTTACCCGACCCAGGATTCGAACCTGGTACCTCAGCGCGATGTCGTAACGCTTACGCAAAATACGACATCCAGGTAATCAGAATAATTATTTTGTTTTATTTAGAAGAAGTGTTTAGGCAATCAAAATGATTAATAACTTGGGTTATTAAAAAACCTTTAACGCCAGAAAATTTCCAAAGTGACTGTAGTGATTCATAGTGCCATCTGTACGTGACCAGCGTCATTTATTTAAAGAATCTGATTTAAATTCCCGTACTTTACAGCAGGAACAGTTTGCTGAGATAAAAGTAGTCAATTATTGATCGCGAATAAGGTCTACCCGTAAATTTGATCCAAATCCCTTCAGTTGTTTTTGTATTTACTTCTATGAAACATACAAACGTCCAAAAATTTTCCCAAACAGCATTTAAATTTAGTTATAGTAGTTGCATTAATAGGTTATTAGTTCTTGATAACTTCGCTTCTGCTTACTAGAAGATGTGTCCCTCCACTATGTAAAAAAATTGACAATCATTATAGTAATAGATTTGCTTTTTATCATAATAGAAATGAATACACGATGATTGTATTAGCCTACCCTTCAGGGATGTAGGCGTTATTGTGGTTATTCCCAACGTGTTTTAGCATCGATACAGGCTGTGCTTGGTGTAAACTCGGTGCGGGGCGGTCGCGCGGCACGTACCCTAGATTACGCTCTGCTCAGAACCAAATAAGTCTGTTTAATCTCTTTGCTATCTACAGAACGTGTTTATATATAATAACTTTTATACTGACCGAATAGCCATAGATTTCAAGAAATGAAGCGTAGTCAAAAAAAAATCAATAAAACAATCCCAATGGCTTTTCGTTGTTGAGATATGAAACCAGTTATTAGTGTAGAGGACTGTATATTTAAAGTAAATACAAAAGACAAAACTATAATAATGGTTACGTTCGGTGGTCTCCAAGTCAAGTCCAATATGGCCCCGTCCGTCCTTCCTGTCATCGGTGTTGCCAGCGCGGAAAGGCCATAAACACCCGCGCGAGGCATAGACATTCGTACTATCTCAAAAATAGACCAATCAGAACAAAGTTTTATTCGACGTGCTTACAAATGCATTATTACGATTGGTTCATTCTCGGAATCGGATTAAATAATGAGGTTAGGAACGTGTATTAAAAACGGCTGTAAATAAAACATCATGCATTAGCGTTTCGTGTGGTGACTAAAAGTTTCGGAAGCACGATCCTTTCTCGCTAACCTAAATAATTATATGGGTTCAAATAAATTATTACCTTATTAACATTGATTTACGTCAGGAAACCTAATTGCTTATTTTCCAACCTATGCTAAAAGGAAGCACAAACAAACGCAATACGAAAAATTAGTAACATATATTCAACACGAGTCTATACAAAAAAACATTTCACACAATCAAATAAAACACGTGTAATGGCGTCAGTAAGTTGTTCGCGCAATAAACTCGCCGCCGGTATTGTACCGTATGGTTATTACTAGCGTTGTTTAGAGCCACTGTGTGTAGCGATAAATACTATTGTAATAGAGTGTACACACGCCGCGGTCTAATGGATACCAATGATTTGCGCAGTCGCATGAATCGGCGCCTCGCATATGGGTATTAATATTTAGGTATACCTAGCAGGCAGAGCTGTACTGGTGCACCCACTTCCCGCTGAGTGTATTGCGTCCCATGATGTGATAAGTTAGGGAGCGAGCTTATTACTATGTCGGTCAGTAATTCCAGACTCTGGGCTGCTACTGAGGTAAAAAACTCAATATCCCGACCCGGGGATCGAACGCGAGACCTCAGCACTCCAGTCGTACCGTAATACGACTACGCCACAGAGACATTCATAATCAAGTTAATATATAGGTCCATGTATATGTAATTGTACATTAGACGATGGATACATATTATAAGACTGGCAAGGGCAAATCTTCTTTTATCATTCGACACTTTTTCTGGACACTACTTACTTCCTATTAAAAATAAATCTACACCGACGCTTTATTTTGTCTACTTTTATTATTAGTAATTGCCTACCTCAGCTTAACGAGCACATTAAAAAATTATGCATTAACTTGCACCACAAATATATCTCTTTACATACACTTTACTGTACTGTACTTTTTTACTGGTGGTAGTCTCTCATATGTGAGAGTCAGCCTGGGTAGGTACCACCGCAATGTCCATTTTTGCCGCCAAGCAGCATTGTCAAGTCACTGGTGTGTTCCTCTTTAAATGTATCTATTGAACATAATAAGATTTAACATCTCATATCTCAGAATGGCGAGCGCAATAGAATACAAGACAATACTTTATAATTCAAGTAGTTGGATGGTGTTTCTACTATGTAT
Source organism: Manduca sexta (assembly GCF_014839805.1). Taxonomy (NCBI): domain Eukaryota; kingdom Metazoa; phylum Arthropoda; class Insecta; order Lepidoptera; family Sphingidae; genus Manduca; species Manduca sexta. Next base: position 11,781,591 of record NC_051123.1, read on the forward strand.
GGATGGTCGTATCGCTTACCATCAGGCAAACGGCAAACTCGTCTGGTTATTCAAAGCATTGACGACCAATTCTACGGATAGGTTACTTTTATCACAAATAATACACAAATCCAACGTGATTTATATTACAGTAAAAGATATCGCAAGCGGAACCGTCGCTGCCCTTGGCGTAACGCACTGACGCACCTATGAGTAATACCCTTTTTTTTTAGTTTCCCGACCTCTGAGTAAGATCTAACAATTACATGTACATAAATCCAGCCAGTATTTTTGACGTGATATTATTCATACTAGGTAAATTTTCCTTTAATAATATTGTATTAAGAACATTCAGGGCTTCTTCGGCAAATATTTCGACGTATTTATTTTAACGTATATCTCTTGGAATTGCCAAATACTATATTTGAATAATTTTGTGCTATATTTTTAGACAATGTATATAAATGTGTCCCACGATGATCGGATTTAGTCGATACTTTGCTACGCAATAGTTTTAGTAGTTTGTTTACGGTGAATGATTAAACAATAAGTTTTGTTTGAGATAATCAACCTTTATCCTCACAGTTATCACAAAATATACTATTATTTTCGTTGTGATAGGAAATTACATTCTTTGCACGATCAATCATAGATATTAAGATCAATTAAGCGACCTACAAACCACGTGACCTGTAAACACCAAAAGCTTTGAAACAAATTTCGAGGAAAATTATAGTAAATAAACAAAGGAAATTGAAATGTTTTCATCCATGAGGAATTACTTTTCCGATAATTTTCTACCACATTATTGATAATATAGTCTGTACATCAAATTCGGCCAAAGCTGAATTATTTACTCGTGCTAACATCAAGCAAGTTGTAAACATTTCATTACGTCGAGAAACTCATTCTAGATTCCAGGAATTCGTCCAATGCCTGTACACTGAACCCATAATCCCACTTTCCACAAGAAACAATAACCCGGCCCAGTGAGTTGCCACCTAAATACTTTTGTAGAGACAAAAACTCCATCGCTGAGATTAAAGCAGTAATTTTCCGTAGAGCGGCACACACGCGACCTTTTACTGAGTCATGCAAAAATTTTAATTTCCTCCCGTACTCTTATTACGGAGGGCCGCACTCGCGATACAAACACAATCTTTATTAATGCCGGTTGCTTTCAATATGTGCCTTTTTAGATATTAAGCTTTGAAGACGCGGGAGATGGATGAGGGTAGAGACCCTCAGACGGAGGTCGGGGATTCAAATATTTTCCATTTAATTTCTATATTTTATGATTGAGTCAATGGAAATATTCATATTATCACCCGTAAGTAATAAATAAGATAGCAATGACTAAGAATACATTGCTCTTGTCAATCTGATACTTTCGATTATGATAGTAGTTACTTATAATAATGTATGAAAAGCAAGAGCAAAGAGGCCAATGGCAATGATACCGACGCAAAATACAAAAAAGATCGTAACAACAAAGCTGTTATTTCTAATCGGTTTTTTATAGGACTACAAACCCCAACCAAACCGGGTTTTTTATTGCAATTATATGCCGAGGAGAGAATGCTTTTTGCCTGATGGTAAGCGATACGACCGCCCATAAACAGTAGCAACAACATACAGAACTTTGAATTACAAAGTACTGCATTTCACTGCACTACGCTCGTCACTCTGACACATAACATATTAAGTATTATGCCTATGGGTAGTAATTAGGCTGCCTAAAGGGTCCTTAAAACCGGACCACAAGAATGAATGCACACTGGTGTTTGGCGGTAGATTTAAACATTGCGGTGGTAGCTTCCCAGACTGCCCTTCGCATACGAGAGACCTCGAGCAAATAGAGTAAATTAATGACAGTTTGCAGATAGTAGAGTATAAAAAATAAATTAATGATAGAGTTTTTAGAAGGTAGGGCTGATCATCTCTCACCAATATTCCATTCGGACGTCTCTCCATTTACCATCAGGTACAGTGGGGTCACTTTGCCGCCCGTATAAAAATAGTAAAGCGAGTCTACCACTTAATGTATTAAAATGCTGATGAATAATTTTATACTTTAAAACAGCGCCGCGATGAGACTGATGGATTCTTGCATATTTTTCTTTCGGCACCGGCTCTCTCGCCAAGTAGAGAATAAAGAATGAATGCATTACTAGGATTGCAGTGCAAGTAGACGAGTAATCCGTTAGTGAGTAGAGTGGCTCATATGCTTAGGGTATTCAGTTGATGGATTTGAAGCTAAAAAAATATACAGCATTAGTATAAAAGAAAATGAAACAACTAAGAAACGGCTCCAAAAATGGATTTCACATTTGGCTAGAGATTATTAAATCAGTAAATTACTTTAAAATAGTATTTCTCATAGATTCCCGCCGTATACTAGTTATTATGGAGCATCTCATTACTTGAGGCTATAATAATTCATAATAAAACATAGCATAATCTTAGGGTATTTTGCCGAAAGCATAAGCGTACGCCCTATTAATACAACTACGGTTGCACTTATGCCGTAAAATTTTGGTATACCTCCTTCTCAACTACATACAATCCTGAAAAATATTTTCAAAATTTCATGTTCGCAAACAGAATAAGTCCGCTGAAAATGAATGGATAAGCAAAAGATATTAATTAAGATACCGTCTAAAAGGTTGCATTCAAATGAAATAAAAATCTACATTGTAGAGGCAAACCGCGCAGTGCAGTCGACTATCAGAGCAGTCCTTTTTAACCTTCGTCGGAAAAGATATAAGTTGAACGTGTATATCTCTTTCTGTTTATGTATATAGCTGTTTGTAGCGTAATAATTCCCAAACGAATGGACCGATTTTAATGCAGTTCTTTTTGTTTGAATGCTAATATGATCGAGATGGTTCTGTGGAGTTCATGAGATTTCCATCTCATCATCAACTCCACGTTATAATAGTAGTCTTATTTTCCATATAATGTATGGACATAAAAAGGTAACTTTTCACCAAATTTCGTGAAAAATCATTTTTTGTAGAAGATAAAAGTAAAAAACCAAAAACTTGATTATTTAAATTTTTTACAATCATTTTGAGGTTATGTGAAAAATTGTAAATACAAACGTTGTAGATCTTTTTATTACCTCCTACTGTGCCAATTAACTTTTTTTCACAGGACTTGTAGATTTGCCGGAAATTGAGATACCGTTTTTTACCCTTAAAAACTCATCCCCATAGCTTTTCCGACCTCAGATCGCCCGAAAAAAAAATCTTCGGCTTCGGCTCTGGTCTATAAAAGGAAATAAAAAAGGGTTTAAAAAGTGGAGGACAATTATTGTTTGGGTCTCAGAAAACCTCTCATCATTCAAACCGCACCAGCAAGCTACCACTTTGTTGGTTTTCTGTCAGAATGTACTATCCCGGTTTAGCTAGCTTATTCACACCGTATACAAATATATCTACAGCTTAACTCTACCAATGTGTTATTAACAAGATCTAGGCGCTTTCCGCTTTCGTCGTAAACAGACCCTGTGTACTATCCTTACGAGCCGTACGACAAAGTTTCCACAAAGCTATAACATTGTTCAAAGAACGTATCCTAACGATTACATCTACGGAGAACACGTTATTAATAATACTTAAACTGTTGTAATTGAAAGTAATAATTAAATTAAAATGCCGGTAATGGAGAACGTCGAGCGCAGATGACCGATTTTTATTTGCGATTTATTAATTGGTTAATTTTTATCGCTGTCTTTTAAGATTTTGTGCCGACTACGTTATAGTGGCCCAAGGTGAAATATAATAATATCAGCCCTGTATTATATACTGTCCCACTGTTGGACACGGGCCTCCTCTAATACTGAGAGGCATTAGGCCACGCTGGCCTAATGTGGATCAGTAGATTTCACACACCCGCGAAAATTTCTATAGAGAATTTCTCAGGTATGCAGGTTTCCTCACGATGTTGTTCTTCGCCGTTAAAGCAAGCGATAATTCACAAAGAATACACACATATTTTTTTATAAAAGTCAGAGGTATGTCTCTGCCGATCATTCTAATGACAATTAGTTTCAACAGAAACTCTATATAAAGGGAAGCGGGCACGAATCGAATTATATGAACCCATTCGCCACTGCTACGTTAAATTGTATTATAACTATGTTCTATCGCTTACCCCACACATCAAAAGTAGTCAATAACGGAAGTTCGGTACACAAACTCGAAATTTTTACACAAACTAAACAGATGAGTTGTCCACTTGCCACCAACCATACATTTTCCTTAAGCTAGTAGAAACATTGTATGTCTGAAAACAAAACACTTCATACTGCATCGCCTTCATCACTCTGAAACATAATAATCATCATAATACCCAGTTATTATATAAGAAAATATTTATCGTCACTTTAAAGAACCAAGTAGCAATGTAGCCAGTGTAACTACTGGACATAAGACTTAACATCTCACGTCTCAGGATGTCTATTATTATCGCCAAGTAGCAGTGTGTAGTCAATGATGCGTTTCATCTCATGTCTCAGGATGGCAAGCGCAGTGGAATACCAAACAATAATTTGTATTTGAAGATGTTGGTTGGTATTTCTACTGTTTATGGGCAGTCGTATCGCTTACCATCAGGCGAAAGGCAAGCTCATCTCGTCATTCACAGAAAAAAAAACAAGTATACAGTACCGATAAATACCATCCATCTGCGTTTAGCCTAACATTGCAGAGCTATTATAATGATTATGTGAACACCGCCGCGGGCATGAATGGCCGCTTTACTGCCGCGTCCGATGTAATCTGAAGGGTTAAGGGCCATTACACGGACTCAAGAGGCTGTAAAAATATTAAGGCTATTAAATTAATTTACTGTTTATCATCGGGATTGCGTGCGCGGGATTTTGAGTGATTTTTGTGGTAGTTTTATGGAGTTGTAAATTTATTTATATATTTTTTTTATCAATATCTCTAATAGTTTTTATAATATTATACCAGCTGTGCCTGCAACTTTGTATACGCGGATTTTAATAAATCTTTTCTCGTAATATTACGACATGTACCGTTTTTTCTTTATCCGATTTTAATGATACAAAGCATATATTCTGCTCCCAATTATACTATGTTCGATATAAAAACTACATCAAAATCTGATCGGTAGTTTCGGAGATGTGCGTTGGCAAGGAAACAGAATAACAGTAAAGCTAATCTTCTCTAAAAATCACTGATGTATAGATATCACAGAGACTAATTTTCGGTTATTTTCATAAGGAATCTCTCGTAGATTGGCACAATGTCTCATTTGAATCGGAAATATACTGGTTCGGGACCGCACCAAGACAAGATTTTCATGATTCATAAACATTTATTTCGAGTTTGCGAAAATCTCACACAGTTGACATGTACGGCAAAAGGTCTATATATTGCCAAGTAGCATGATATTATTGTGCAGGGTCCTGAGTAGGGATGTTAACTACACACTAAACTACACACACACACACACACACACACACACACACACATCACGCATTTATCCACGAAGAGGTATGCAGAAGCGCAACCAAGACACCCACTTTTCGCCAACTGTGTTCTGTCCCATGACTTGATAGGAATGACCTTATCGCCAAAAGCCACTTATACGGCAATAATAATAATAACAGCTTTTTTACTGACTCACATTGGTATGTTTGTGAATTTAACATAACGGTTAATTTATGTGACAGAACTATGCGTTCCAGAACCGAATGATTTATGGAGCTGCTTTGGCTCCGATGCCAATAGCGAGGGTTTTTATGTAAACAACGAATATTCTAGAAGGTTGGGGAGGAAATATAAGTTGCAGAAGGCCAGTATGTCCTTACTAGTCTATTAAAACTTAGATGCGGACAAGACTCGATGCTCGATGAGGAACTGCGTTGGATTTTTTTTATACGGACAGGGCAGTGACCTCAGTGTACCTGATAGTAAGTGGAATAGAGTCCAGATAGAGTATTGAGTGAAGAGTGTTTATCCCTCGCTAGCCGACATGAATGTGCAGTCTATTTGCAGCCGGATATTTTTTTTTATTTTTTTATTTGTGCGCGGCAAAGTAACCCTGCTGCAGCTGATGGTAAGTGCAGTTGTGTCTAGATAGAGTATGGAGTGAAGAGAGATGTTTATCCCTCGCTAGCCGACATAAATGTGCCGGTCTATTTGCAGCCGGATAAATGTTTTTTTTTTTTTATAAGTGCACGGCAAAGTGACTTCACTGTACCTGATGGTAAGAAGAGTGGGGTCCAATAGAATGTCGACGACGAGAGATGATTACCCCTCGGCCGTCGACACAATTACGCTGGCCTATTGGAATATACACAGGCTGATCATAGAATCTAACATGCGTGGGCCACTATAGCGGGTTTTTACACTTTGCTTAGTTGCTATCCGGGCGGATAAAATTATCCTAAAAATTATAAAGGATTTAATTTTATATGTCCATTGAGCATTGGCGTGTAATTATAATTATTATAAATGTACACGTATTTTATGACATGTAAAATATAAACTTATATTTCTGCTACTCCGTGAAATTTTAACAAAACGAAAACCTATAAATAAATTAATTAATTGTGCAAAGAACTCAACAAAAAGTATTTATAACCGAATAAAAACCTTATGTGTAGGGATTCTCGATTCATATGTTATAAAATTCGATATTTTTATTAATTTTATATCAAAAATGAAGATACTAATTTGAGTTTTTTTAAGAGAATTGCTAAATCTATCCTCTATACTTTGACTAGCTTTTGCCTGGAGCTTCGCCCGCGAGTATAAGTGTCTCCATAGTAAATATTTTCCCGGGACAAAAATTAATAGAACTCAGGAGTAATGTAGTTTCCTATTAGTGAAAAATAATCCAAAAGGGTCTAGAACTTCCTGAGATTACTTCGTTCAAACAAATAAACAAACTCGTCAATTTTATATATTAGTAAATATTCAAACCATTTTACTATTTATGAACTTAAATTGTTATATTTTGAAGACCGACTAATGATATCTTATGTTTACGCGAATGTTAGACATTGAAATTAAACTACTATTCGGATTCTTTTGCGGTTTTTTATATTTGAGTTTTCTCTCGACGTTTCGAAGACTTTGCAGTGACCATGAAGGCTGCAAAGTCTTCAAAACGTCAGGAGAAAACTAAAATATAAAAAAACACGATAGAATCCGAAAAGTAGTTTAATTTCAATTGAACACCGACTATTAATTCTGTTGCTAATCGGCAAAGACATCCGAACCTTCATTGACGTTAAATATCATAACAATTTTATAAAAACAGCGTATTTTTTGATTGTTAAGAATCTGATAACCACTGAGTAAACGACAATAATAAGTTACGCACATAATCCAATAGGGCGAATCGAGTTAACCATTTACTTTCAGGCCATCTACCGAGGCAGGCAGACGCGACCACTTACCCGGCGTCTGGTGGCCATAATCTACACTCAAAAGAGGACTTTGTATTCAACCTGCTATGGAATATTTTTAATTGGATACGTTTTTTTTTTGTTTTCACTAATCTCTCAGATATTCTTTGTAATGATTTTTTATGTTTACGTGAATGTTAAACATTAATATAAAACTATTTTGCGGATTTTATCGCGGTTTCCATGTCATGCCTCTCGCTAGAGGGCGAAAAATATAATATAAAAAACCGCGATAAAATCTATAAAATAGTTTTATTTTAAAGATTTTCTTTATGTTTTGATTTGGAGATAAGTTATTATTATTTGGTAAAATAAAAATATCCCACCTCGAAGTTAAACTCCGTTCACAGACTAAAAACGATGCTATTTTAGTCATGAGAGGATTTAATTACTAATTGCATCTATTACGACATATTTTTTTAAGATCTTATATAATTAATTTGTATTAAATTATTTCCGAAAGCAATTTTTATTATTTTTCTCTGCTTTTTATGTAAAATCTTAGATATGGAATATTTTTATCGAAACTGATATGTTAATTATAGTTAACAGGATAGTCCCTTGTAAGTAGAACATACAGTCACCCTACCCATACAGTAAACGATATGTATTTTTGTAAGGCCTCGGTTTATATTCCAAGTACGTGAGATTACTTAGCGTCGTGTAATCGGAAGACGGCGGGGGCGGCAGTGAGAGCGGAAGCGGAAGTAGTGGAGGCGAGGCGTATCTATCGATTCTGCTGGCCTGATCAGCGAGAATATCCGTTAAAGCCAAGGTTAAATTTGGAATGTTTGTTATATCAATTCGGGCTTGCAGTCCTATAAACCAAGAACATCCCCGAAGAGGTAGGCAGTTGCAACCAGGGTACCAAATTTAGCTTAAAGTGTTTCGTGCTGTGATGGCGACTTAATAGGTAATATTATTCAATATTTTAGTTTTTTTTAGGAAGATGCGATATAAGCGATGATAAGCGACGGACGAATATCCACAGATACACAACTGTGACTTTGCTGAATTTATGTGTATATTCTTTGTGAATTATCGCTTGGTATAACGGTGAAGGAAAACATTGGAGAAAACCTGCATACCTGAGAAATTCTCTATAGGAATTTTGAGGGCAAGTGAAGTCTACTAATCTGCACTAGGCCAGCGTGGTGGACCAAGGCCTAATCCCTCTCAGTAGTAGAGAAGGCCCGCGCCTAGCAGTGGACCGATATTATTATTAGTGGTAATAACAATGAAACCTATTTATACGGTACGTAAATATAAACTTTGATATATGTACTATTAATGTAAGTCACCATCATTAGCACTTCAGTATAGTGTTAATTCTCAGCACGGGGTAGCTGATCACAGCTCAGCACGTATCACGTATGGTGTAATCACGCAGTGTGGTCACGCGCCGCAGCCACTTCTATCAACACCGGGACGTGAGCTCCTTAGGAACATCGAATCATACGCAATGGAAGTGATATTTCACTCTGTGTTATTTTTGTTTATTTATTTCTTTATTAAACACAAAACGGCTTACAATCATGAATGCATATTATGACATGAAAAATAATTCCTGGACTATAATTACAACCAAAAATATGTGCTCTAGAAAGTAAATGTTACACATAGCAAGTATATATAAAACCACAGTTTTAGTACTCTTAGGTGAATGGTATTACAAGATTGGTAGGTACAAGTGAACAATTTGCGAGGTTATGAATCTTCGAGGATATAGTGGATGTGTCGTTTGTAAGAATTGATGTTATTGTTAAATAAGTCTAAGTTAGGATAATATTTGCTTATTTCATTGTATTTTCTACACATACGGGTAATTGGATTATAAAGAGAAGTATTATTACGAAAAACTTGAAGAGAGAAAGTATGCTGGAACGGCAATGTATTCCCACTGCACCTGATAGTAAAACGAGAAGACTCTGACTAGAGATAGACTGATGAGTGACGAGAGATGGCCCTGATTAACCCTCGCTAGTTGACACAATTATGCCGGCCTGTTTGAAACTGGATATAAATAAATAAATATACACAAGTTATCTTGGTACGCGAAACTCGTGTGTGCTGAACTATGTCGTATCTTACACCTAGCGTACAGGGATCGTTATCTGGATACAAATATACCCCAAATAACTAAATTAAAGGGATTGCACGAAAAATGGGTTAATGTAAGAAAACACTACAAAACGTATAATAATTATAACAGTTCTTTATGGCAGTAGTAATAACAATTCCTTACGTATATTGTAGTACTAATAGGTCAGATTTTTTCGGTGAATATATATTATTAATACGATACCGATATATGTACATACCTTCTTCAAATCTCTGTATTATCGAAAATATACATGAATGTAGTTACACCAATGGAGCTTATTTCCGTACTACCTTAATAGGTTACAAGCATCTGGATGAAAATCCTGGTACTTTAAGGTGTTTCCAATTTTGCTTCACATATTCTTCAAATTCAGGATCCCGTAAAAAAGCTGCTATAAAAGAAGTTGCTAATTTAGTTGAATGCTTTTACATAATTTGTTTTGTAACATCTATTCATGACCTAGTTATATTATGTTTATATACAAGGACCCGCAAAGAATCGTAGCAGTAGTGAGAGAACGGCAGCCTAGTATCCTAACAGTGAATTCGAATCGCCAAATTCACACGCAATATGCAAATGTATTAAAATTCGATACATTAACGAGAAGCATGTAATTGGATATTCGACGCAATTTACTACTATGGGTCATTGTTATTAGATTTCAAACAGGACTTTAAATAACAGTGTATTATACTGATTTGAATTATTATAACATTTCCAGTTATTGAATTTTACACCAGAATTAGAAAACTATCAATCAGTTATATCACAGTTTTTTGGAATCGGTGACTAATTTAAATTTCCATATAATTATAGTAACAAATTAATATTAAAAAAAATAATTTTCAACTTAAATTAGACACTGACTCCTAAAAACATTACATCTGTTAAAAATAATCATTCATATTCTACCACGGGGTAAAAAACTGTAACCCAACAAACATTTTAAAATATGCCGAATAGATAACCTCTCTTCTTTGTTGGTTAAAAAAAAATTAAAGTCAAAATTAAATGGTGATAAGTGCCCACTACGCTTCGTGAATAAACGTGGCTGCTATCCAGAATAATGGATCTAAATTCGCTAAGACATCAATAGGCCTTCTGCAGTTATACTGCATGAAACTGCGGCAGTAAAGTCATCACACAGGCTCTTTGTGAGAGATAGTAAAATTATTACGGTTGAATCGGCCACTGCCCGCTTCACACAAAAGTGGTTTCAACCTTACTACTGACTTAATATTGCTAAATTATGTTCCTGATTGAATCCTTATAGATGTTACAATAGGGTATTTGCCTTATATTTATTTATAACTTTTATAAAATATGTACATCGTATAAATTCTAATACAGAAGAAATCGTTGAATTCTGGTGAAAAATCTACAATACAAACATAGTCAAACACCCTATTAAAATCGAGCCATCCCAGAAAAAGCTTACTGACCAACATATTGATTTTACTAAAGCGCCTTTTCCTTATCAATTTAATTTTTTTGTATGATACATTAACAGTATTTAGTTCCAAAAATATCCATAATATAAAATGACTTTAAAAATACCATAAATATTTTTAATTAAAGAAGAAAGCCGTTTTATCAAACCGTGTGGAATGTCGGTCATGATGCCTCTCCAAAAAAGATTCAATATCATAATTGCGAGTGGATTATGCAGAATTCCACACAATGACACTTCCATGTATATCAATTCCGTGCGCGTGTACCCCCCCCCCCCCCCCCCGGCCGCTCCCTCCGTGTCCTCTTACATTGTCTCCGCGCGGACATGCTCCAGACAATTTGTAGCGAATCACCCGAGCGGCCCTAGTGTAAAGATGAACCGGTTTACATCGACCTTTATGCGTGTACGGATTGAAAATTATTGCCTGGAAAGGTAAGAAAACCTTTGAGATTTCATAAGGATTTTAGTTGTTTAGATAAATAAATATAGCTGGGATATAAATTTTGTGATGTAACGTACTTTTTTATTGTAAAAACTAGTTGAGATGACAAATTAGTAGTGTGGCACATTTTGGTAAATAAAAGGGTGCCGTTCATATGAAGTTACTAATCTGGTACAGTTCATTAGTAAGTGGTCACTATGCTGGTTACATTAGAGATTATAATTGCGTGGTTGTTATATTTGTTGTAAAGGAGTTGACCATTACTTTCGTAGCGGTCGGTTGGTTGGTGATACCGTTGTGAAAGTATTTCTCTAATTTTATTTTTAAAATATTATAGGTAATGAATTACGTCCATATTTTCTGTTGTAGTACATTTTATCGCAAACGCTATTTTAATTATAAAATTTCCCTTTTGAATTTTAATGAAATTCTTAAACTAAAAATGTGCAGACATTAAAGCATAAGAAAAACGACGTTAATGAGAAAATTAGAAAATAGAAATTATAAAGAAAAGTTTTAGGAAGGTTCAACATCTAACAGAACACCTATATATTTCTTTTTTTAGTTTCGGCTCCTGCAGTCAATACTGGAGGAAACCTGTAAATGGAATACTGGTATCCCCTGGCCTAGCGACTGCAGGCCCTAAGAGGAAAGTTGGGAGGGGATAGCTGGGAAAGAAATATGGGGGTAGGATAAGGAACTATTTTAGAATTTGAGGAGGAAATAAGGCCAAGATATGGTCGCGGGCCCTTAAAGGCCTAAATGTGAATTGGCAACCATGAGGTATACACTCTTAACTGTGTGCCTGCGGCCACGACTAATGTCTCCCTGTGCATAGGCGTGCATTCCCTGTGGAGACTGAACGCACAAGGATTGTCTACGGGGAGAACATCTGTATTATGTATAGATATGTGTTCTGGTCACAATAAGGTATAAATACTTTTAAAATTACATAGCATGATAACAATGAGTCAAGGTCAACAGATTTCCATGCAGTGAAGAAAGATTGCTTGACTCTAGCGACTGTCGATAGATGTAATATCTCCCGCTTGTCAAGATTGTATTTGAATTTACCATCACGTGTGTTTCTGTATTGCGCGAATAAACATTAAGTTTATACGATCCTCTGTTTCAAATAATGTATACTAGTTTATAAAACTGAAGAGTTTGTTTGAACGTGCTAATCTTAGGAACTATTAAAACTGTTTTAATGTATTTTTCACAGATCATTCAATTATTCCTGGGTGCTATCGACTATTTTTTATCCCGGAAGAACTTTCAACGCAACTTTTAGCCCGGATAAACATTGTCATGCGGGTGGAGCCGCGAGTAAAAGCTACTCTATATATTACCATAAAATTGTCCTAATAATTGCCCAACGATAGACAATACTCAGCTTGAACTGATGGGGATCCTAATGGATGAATGGATGGGATAATATAATAAACTGTATCTTTCGTGTCTCTATATTAAATATATTTGGAAAACGTCCTGAAAGACACGAATAATACGTAATACTTAATATTGTTTATAAAGAAAGTATTTTTGACAATTCGTCCCTTAAGAAGGTAAATGTCGTCCATAATACGGCTAGTATTAAAAAACATAGAAATAAATGTTCGCACTAGTGACTCCTAGGAGCATTGCCCAAATATTTATCCACTAAGCCAAGCAGTCAGTCTTTTGATAACGGTCCCTTATTACTCTCTCGAGGTAAATCCTTTTTGTTCCCTTATTCGGAAACTGATATTTACTAACTTAGTCTTAGAGCATGAATTTATGTTTTCCACTTTCAATTTAGACAATGGGTTATAAGACTATAAGGGTTAGAGTATGTTTTCGTTTGTCTATTACCAGAATTAGATTTATGTCTAACATGATAATTATATTAGACATAAATCACTGCTAATTGCGGCATCGGACCTCCACTCACGAGCTGTACAGATGACCCAATAAAAGTCGCAGGAAGTCGTTGCATGCGGGCCACTTCCAATAGGTCAATCCGGAAATCTTTGGGGGAGGCCCATCAGCAGTGGACATCCTGCGGCTGATAATGATGATGATAGTTATAAACCAAACTTGCCTGAAATTTATCGATATAATAATGGTACTATTCCATTCGAACCGGGTTGTTCATGCAGATATAACTGTTTAACATAGATACTACATCATAAATAGTATTAAACATACATACCAACTCACATATCGTCGATTTTAATTGGACAGTCAATTATCCCAGGTTTAAGTACATGTACAGCTCAAACATTATCTGAATCGGGTTCCAGTTTCAACATTTCCAATATAATTCGAACTAAATCTAGTTGGCATCCGAAACGGGTGGCTATTCTGTACGGCGAAAGGAAGCTACAAAGTTTGCGGCTACATTGTAGGTAATAGATACCAATATTTGCGGTTAACTTTGCAAAGGACTCTGTTCGATTATATATTGATTTTGTGTTTTAAGTACAATGTAGATTACAGTGACTGCCTCGAGGACGTAATTGTATAACAAATGCAGTGCTTAGGTCTCGGGTTTGATAACCTAGATAAAATAAGCCTGGTGTCTGGAATTTGGCCCCGATATGGTTCTATGTTAACCCTTTATCTCATCATGGGACGGAATACACTCGGCGGAAAGTAAGTGCACCAGATATTGCTCTATCTATTCTTTCGGAGATAAAAGTGTGTATATGTAGATACAGTCAATATAAAACCTCTATTTGTAATTTAAAGTCCGGTTCAAATCGTAAAATTATACCGAAAATATATAAAAAAAAGAGAGAGAGATAAAATAAAACGCGTAGTTTAGATTTTAGTAATGTGTGAATAAAAGCTTAGAGTAGAGCCATAATTTCGTAAATAGCGCCGCGACTGAAACCTGAATAAAAAAGAGTTATCGCTTGACATAAATTATTTTTTCTCCATTTTTGCCTCCAGTGGACTTATTTTAGGAATAATATTTTATATAAAAAAATAATATTGTGTGACAACTCTTGAATATTCTAACCTATTTATGTATTACAACTTCGTAGCTTATTTTAAAATTTTCAGCATGAATACCTTGAATTTAGAATAAAATATCACTGAGAAATCGCGTGAGGTGGAAGTTTGAGATGCCATCTGTTTTGATGCAGATTGATGACTTTCGGAAATAATACATTTGATAAATATACCATTTAAGTTAACTTACATTGATAATATAAATATACCGTTTATGCCTTTACCGTTTCTCATCTCTACTATAATGAAAGTGCGACGCGCTACGAGAGATGCTACGCACTATGAAGACTACGTGCTACGAAGACGTTTGAATGCTACGTATTTTCATGCTACACCAACATAAAAGTATGTTAAAACTATTTTACGGATTTTATTGCGGTTTTATATTAGTAATTTTTCTGGACGTTTCGAAGACTTCGCAACCTTCGTGGTCACGTGGCGGACTCATTAGGTAGATCTTCTATTTCAATATCTAACATTCGCGTAAATATAAAAAAACATAAAATACGTACTGGCTAATACTTATTTAAAATCTTCAATAATAATAGTAATATAAGTATAGAAAAAGATTTTTCTGCTGCTATCAATTAATTAAGGGTTTTCAAATAATATATTCTATAAAATATTAAATATTATTTCCAATATCGATAGTAATTTCATTATTTTGCAACTAAGACATAAATCATATTTAATACTCAATGGACCCATCATGTTACTAAGTATCCTTTGATTAAGGGCTGACGCAAACTTATCGCCTTGGGGCCGAACTTTCTGTAAATAAATAAAATGGTTTATTATGTAATAATATTGATCGTTATTAATAAAGTAGATACTTAATTGTTATAAATAATTAAACGACATTTTAAATATTATGTATTTATTCGGATTGATCATGCGTTACATTAATTGTACATCAGCATTACACAGCAGATTTTGTACTCGTATGTCAAAGACAAAATGAAAAAGTGCAACCGTAGACTGAACTATATAGCAAAAGCCGAGAACAGACTTAAGAATATAAAGCCAGGTTCACAAAGCGGATAAACGCATAACTTCTATATTCTAACTTCAATATAAATAGTTGTATATAATGTGGTAATAGACAGCGGGTTTTGTGTGTGGAAGGCTCTATAATACGTACTTGTCTATTTTTGCAAAACACAAGCACTATTTCATTCCGCTTAAAACACATTCCAATTAATATTTAAAATGTCCATAATTATATAAGTAATTTTAATGGTTGTTTAGAAATAATAATAATTATTATTCTTATGCTTTGTTTTGACGTATCATTAGTGCAACTTAGTTTACCTACGTGATAAATAAAGTATTTTATTTTATTTTTTAATATAATTTTTTAGCAGTGTAAAAAATAAAGCGGCGATAGCCTAGTTGGGTGTGGAACGGACTGCCGAGACGAATGTCCGCAGGTTCAAATCCCAAGGGCACACACCTCTGACTTTTCTAAAAAAATCATGTGTGTATTCTTTGTGAATTTATCGTTCGCTTTAACGGTGAAGGAAAACATCGTGAGGAAACCTGCACATCTGAGAAATTCTCTATAGGAATTTTGAAGGTGTGTGAAGTCTACCAATCCGCACTAGGCCAGCGTGGTGGACTAAGGCCTAATCCCTCTCAGTAGTAGAGGAGGCCCGTGCTCAGCAGTGGGCAAGTATATATACAGGGCTGACATTATTATTAAAAAATAAAAATCACAGCATAGGGGAAGTATGTCCACTTATGGCATACCTATTTAAAAACTTTATTTTAATGAATATACTAACGGAAACTCTGCAGCATCGGTTAAGGACAAATCCTTACTAAATAAATACGTATCGATATTATTTCAAAATCCCCAAATTTTTACATCGTAAAATTGATATATCCACCGAGCTTACCAAAGTTGGGCGGTCTCTGGGGGGCCATCCCTCATGCGCCGACAGAACAGTTAATTCGATTTTTCAGGGTTCGGTGCTCGGGCTAGTAAAAACGGCGTCATATAGATAGATTGACATGGATTTTGGGAAGTGGCTTGGATAAGTTTTAAAAAGATTTTTGTAATATTTTAGATTTGAAGACAATTTCAAATTAATGTTTTCTCTTGTAAAAGTTCTGGGGTGTTTTGTACCGGGATGAAATCAATCTTACTCGTTTTAATTATGTAATAACTGAGCGACAATACCTTGTATGTGTGATTTTATTTTAAATTACCATAATATTATTAAATTATGAAAGTTATTAGTAGGTGTCACTTAATTTATTGAAAATTATTCATTTCTTCAGTCATAAAAAGTAAAATAATTACCTTTATCATCAATCAGGCGTTTCAAGAAATATCGTAGTAAAATCAAAAATCATTTACATTTCTCATATTGTGTCATCATTCCAATGTTACTACGAGTCGATTTATTTGGAAATAGCCATAATAGCGACCGGTTATTACACGCACTGCATCACCCGTATCAGGCATTAGTTTTGTCAAACTAGATCGATGGAAACTGTATGTGATTACCGGTTAAATTGTGGCCTATATGTGGCTGTGAAACTGCGTTTTGTTGGCAAAATGGTAGATTATTATTATTTAATGGCATAATATAGAATTGTGATCAATGATTAAAATTAAATGTCTATTTTTAATAATAATGTCTCGGCTTCTGGTGTCACGTGATGTAAGTCCTGAGTGTCCCGGAGATAGCTCCTGATCGAACATTCCTCCTCGATATGCTGGATAATTTGTTCTGCTGCTCCATAACTTTACAGGTTGAAGACTAGTTAAAACTCCACTTGTGTTGTTATAAGGATCTCTTCTAAAGCTCTGAAAAAAAAATATGACAATAATGTTGATTAATTTCTCGCATATACTCAATACAATTGACTTACGATCATGTGTGTTATCCCAATTTGGCAGACATTTTTTCGAAATTATATACGTCCCGCGATAAGGTCTAGAAAGTTTTTTTACGTTTCGTTTTTAGCAGATGATATTTGTTGCAAGTACTTGCAGTCCTCGAGTTCTCTATATATCCTATTCATATTTGACAAGAAAGTTTGTGGATGTCTGTTAGAAGCAAACGCAAAACTGCAGAAAAGATTTTAATAAAACTTACCACAGGTTGAACAGGTTGACTTGAAGGAAGTCCTTGATTGACATGTAGGATTTTTATAGTGGCAAAGTTCACAGTATGAGTTTTATTTCAACAAAAGAGTTTTTAAACTTAACATGCGAACAAAGCCTAATCAATAAATCTATTCATCTGGAACCTTTATTGAGTAAAAACTTACGCTTGACCCCTTTTTATCGCGACCGCAATCTAATTTCGTTTCAGATCTGATAACTGAGTAATTTATTTACCGCGCTATTTTACAATGAACCTATTATTTTGTGACTGACGAATAATGAACTAACATTGAGATTAATTTGATTTCAATCTAATCTTAATTGATTTAGTTTTTCGAAAGTCATTATAATAATAATCATATCAAGCCCTGTATTATATACTGTACCAGTGCTAAGCACGGGCCTCCTCTATTACTGAGAGGGTTTAGTCATTAGTCAACCACGCTGGCTTATTTCGGATTCGCAGACTGCATGCCTTATAAAATCTTATAGAGTATCCTTAGATATAAAGATTCCTCATTATGTTTCATTTCGGCATTAAAACGAACAATAATTTTTAAATAATACACACGAAATTTCTACTGCCTTGGTAGCTTAGTTGTGTTACGCTACAACTGCAATGCTGAGGTCTCAAGTTCGATCCCCGGGTCGCGCAAAGTGATATTCGGTTTCTCTACACAATATTAGCCCGTAATATGGAATTTGTATCCCATATGGCGATAGGCTCGCTTCCTATAACATTATGGAACGGAATCCATACGGCCGCGTTGGTGCACCAGTTGCGTCTCAGCATACCCTTAGAAAGAACTACAAAGAAAGAACGCTAGGGAGAAAAGGCGTAAATGTGTACGTAATTTAGAAAAGTTAGAGGTGCATGCTCTTTAGAAACCTGGGACTTTCGTCTCAGTGATGTGTGGCATTCCCAACTAAACTGTCGCTCAAGGTAAATCATATGCACCGACGATAGAGTGACATCAAAACAGGAAATTGTTGATATGTGAAGTTTGAGTGTGACGTGTAGGTGTGCTCGTGGCGCTCGCTGGACAGAACGTCTCTTATGTTAACCCCCGATATAATATTGTATGGAAAGGAACAGTATAGAAGGTTACAATGGCATGAATACATATTGCTACTAAAGAATCTACATGTAGTTTGTTAATGAATACTGAGAATGGATTCGGCCCAGATACTTACTGCATTCGTGATTTTTTTATTGTTTTATGTTTATTCTGGCGTGGCAAAGTATAGTTACATTTGAGTGGACCCGGATTCAGGTAGAGTATCGAGTCGATTCAATCATACGGTTTTCTCTAATACGCCACCAACGGGCTGAATATATATTTTTATGGTGATAGAATTACTAACAATACCTTTAACTAAATTACCAGTCATAATAAATTCGGTGATAAATATGTCTATAAAATATTTTATTAACGAATTAATTCGTCACATATTCCTATAATTTCATCAGATTAGCTCTATCAAGGTAGCGGTAGCAACTTTGTAGAATTAAGATAAATACCTTTTATAATTTTTAACTAATTTGTTGCTAATAAGTTTCCGCAATTACGAATTTGTAGCTCAAACTGATTAAAAAAGCTGTTACTGCTATCTTTATATCAAAGTAGCAGGAAACTAACGAAACTTACACTTATTTAACAAGATGTAATGTAGGCATTTGTAGCTTTTTAAACGGCTTGAGCTATAATATCATTATTAATAGAGCTCATCATATTGGTACGCCAACATCGAACATGTGATACTGCACTTCTCCACTCGGTCTCTAGGGCAGTCGTGTTGGAAGTAAGCCAGTTCCCATATCAGTGGCTCGCTGCCAAACTCTCATATATCTACCGAGCCTCGACGCCTCGCGACCCGCCTACCTTACCCTAATGAACAACATTTCGGTAAATGGTCGAGGTGTTATCGTAAATTAGCTGGTCATATTGAAAGTATTCAATTTAGAATACTTTCAATATGATGCTTTTTGTAATAATATTATTATATGGTGTACCATATAATAATATTATGTCTTTGTAGCAACAAGTATATTAAAAATATATTAGATCTTAGATTATATTAGTTATTTGAAAAGTATATAAGAATATTTTCGTTATCACACCAAATAAGTGTTCGTCGTCTTTTGACTTTCAAAATATTCCTTATATTTCCCGACTATTATAATTCTAATTTCCAATTTTGTATACCGTTTATCAGTTTGACTGACTGACCATGTAATTGTACCCACGTTTGACTTGCGAATAATCCCGTGACGGACGCGGGATATTTTTTGTGCTGGCAATGAAAGGGTCCTGGATGATTTATCGCGCGGTAAGGAGCCGTTACAATAGGTCACACATATTTCTTCATCGCTCAACCAATTTCGGACACAAGTTGATATCTTTATTACAGTCCTTTGAATGGATATTATAAAATAGTCATATTGATTTCTTTAAATAGGAAAGGATGAATTATATAAAGTGACATATCTTGAATTCAATGCATTTTCGTTAAATGTTTTTGTTCCCTTTATTAGAATAATATCACTTCATCGACAACAACGGCTTTCTTTAATTAGAGTTTAAACCATGTATGGCCTCTTTGGCTCAATGCTACCGTGTGTGAGATGCTAAAGATAGTATTTTATAATAATAAATAAAATGACCTTTCATAAAATATACATTTCTCAACCCATCTGTATCAGATTATTGATTAAAAAAAAACACTTGTCTGTAATTATAATTTATGCCTGAAATAGCTGTAGTCTTTACAATTAATACATATTATTATTATAGTAAGCTTGAATAAAATGCTGTGTATTTCCCACCCTTTCAGAGGTAAAACAATGAACACGATATACACAAAATATTGTACGAAATTTCCCATCATTCGACTCTACCTAACGATGATTCGGGGCCGCAAGCTCGCGTGATAACGCAGGGTCTTCCGGAGCGGACCGGGCCGGAACTCCGTTAGCGCGGACAGCCCGACCGACCAACCGACCCGTGCCTTGTGATTACTTCTTTATAACTCTACGTAGAGTTGTCCTTTGGGTTGGCGTCATTGTATTGTTTTGTTTATTTATAAGTGATTGTACTATGTTAAGGACAGTGTCTTATATGTCAAGTCTAAATATAATGATCAGGGGAAGCGTATTTTACCAGTCGTCATGATTATGCCGACCTCTTTACTACATAAAGTACATTGGTTGCACTTGTAACTAAATCGATTTCTTTTGAGTACTTAATGTCTCTCCCGATCGCAGATCACTGATATAATTTGGTTATTTGTATTTTTTCTGGGTAGTGTCATTACTGTCTATAGAGAGTGATACATATCGAGTGAGAATTTTGCGTACTTCGTCATTAAATATGTTCGTAAATAATATTTATTAATTCACATTAAAACAAAATTTCGAATAACAAAACATTTAATTGAAATAATCACACGACCTTGACCTTACTGAGAAATGGCGGAGTATTTCATTGCAAATAGGAATTTCCGGAAATGATCAAAAGAATAATTTCGCAAATAAAGAGGCAACTTTGCCAATCTCGTATTCTCTTTCACTTTATCGCAATTTCGTTTGAAATGTTTGTTATTAATATCAAAGGACAAGTTCACGGTCATGTTTAGAAGTATAGACAGAGGTGTGATTTAAACAGATAAAATCCTTCCCATGATGTAATAGGATAAAAAGTAAAGGGAGAAAATAATAATATAAAGACCGCGAAAAAATCCGCTAAATACTTTTATTTTCAATGTCTAACAATCGCGTAAACATAAGAAATCATTAGGATAAAAAATTTACAAACCGGCTCTTTGAACGTACATGGACATATTGGTTCAAGACAGGCATCGAATCTTATACTTCATATATTTTCACAGCCTATACAAGATACATTTATGAGCCGAGGCAGTGAGGCAAGCTACTTTAACCGATATAGTTACAAGATTTTTTAGGAGACTGTCCATAATTTTTGAAATCATTAATATCTACATTTACAAATTATGAAAAAAAAAATTACTGTCATAAAGAAAATGAGCAATTTATACATATTTTTTCTTAAACCAACCGATTCTATTACATATAAGGATCAAAAGAATTTACGGGACCGTTATAGGTTTTTCTGAAGAAATGACGACAAAAAACTTTCTCCGTAAATTTTGTAGAAAATTCGCTCACAAATCTGCTTTTAAACATACCAAAACTTTGCTTTCAGGGCGGATTAATCTACGAAAATAAGTCGAGGGCCTGGTAAATATAAAAAAAAATTATCATTTTTTTTTTATTTTCGAGGTTAACAAAACAATTTTTGCATTTAAAGTTATATCCTATGGCCTTCACACTAGACAAGACTGTATCGTGAAGACCCGAACTGAAAATGAATTATTATGTTAAAAATTTCACATCGATTCTAAGAAAATGTTATTTAATTCCGTCAGTACCAAATATCATATAACGTCATAGCTTTAATGAAATTAATATCGGATTTTACATTTCTATTTATTTGAAATCTACATATATAAAAGAAAGTGATGTTAGTTACACTATTTATAACTCAAGAACGGCTGAACCGATTTGGCTGAAAATTGGTGGAGAGGTAGCTTAGAACCAGGAGACGGACATAGGATACTTTTTATCCCGTTCCCATAGGAACGGGTCGTGACATAAAACGTGGTATAAGAAAACGAAATTTGGTACATAGATACTTTGATCTTGGGAAGGTTATAGGCTACTATCCCGGGTAAATATACAGTAAGACTTTTATCCCGGAAAACTCTTTCACGCGGGCGAAGCCGCGAGCAAAAACTAGTAATACATAAATAATAAAAAAATGTTTTAAACAGATAAATTTAACCATTGTAATAAATGGAAAGTCTCTGGAGCGCATTTTTATAGACGAATACGACAAAATGACCTCACTGAACCTCAGTGGACAAGGGTGAAATTATCTAAAAGGGAACTCGACACATTTGGGTACTAATATGCATACATAGGGCCTACAAATCGTTTCATTAGCACATTTTGCATGTATTATAAAGGGAAGCCTGCAGGAATCGGATTATATGGGCCCTTCGCCAATGTTGCACCTATTGTTAACTGCAGAGGGGTCATTTTCTTTATTGCGGATTGAATGACAAAACGAGCTTGCCGTTCGCCTGATGGTAAACGATACGACCGCCCATAAATAGTAGAAGTCCCATCCAACACCTTGAATTACAATGTATTGTTTGGTATTCCACTACGCTCGCCATCTTGAGATATGAGATGTTAAGTCTCATTATGTACAGTAGTTACACTGCCTCCAATATCCTTCAAACCGCAATACAACGATGACTCCACACTGTTGCTCGGCAGCAGAAATAGACATTGCGGTGGTACCTACCCAGGCGGACTCTCACATATGAGAGACCTACCACCAGTAAATAAGGTTCGGTTAGAATTAAATAAAAGAAGAATTGCCGAAGATTAGCCATCGCCAGTCGACACAATTACGTCGGCCTGATGTAAAGCATAACACGTTTCTGACACGCCCCGAATGGTAAACGAGATCATTCGAATACACTAGTCTCTACCAGACAGTTTAATACTATTAGTTGCTCAACTTAGGTCTTAGCCGCAGTCTCGAACTAAACTAATTAAACATAATCGCTTCTTATCAGAGAGTCTCCTCGACATCGATTGCACAATGCATCTCAATTCTGCTGGCGCTAGACGGGTGGGTGTTAGATGAAGAATGGTATATCTATTTAGCTATATTGTGATCTTTGTATAGAAAGAAAGAAAATATGTATTTGTAAGCAAGATTGCATAATAATTACTCAAGAGTAATTAAATCAATTTGCTCGTCACAAAAGCCACCCCAACTCAGCATATGCTAGTAAACCACCGCTGATCTTCAGCTGGGCTATTTTGTGATGTCACGGTTGACGGCGTCAAAGGCATAAACGTTTGTGAAAAACTTAAAGCTAACGAGCATCATGAATGCCCTGTGCATATTATGCACCAAAATGTATGGGCAAATGTACTGTTACATGGGCGGCGATAGCCTAATTGGGTGTGGAACGGACTGCCAAGGCGAACGTTCGCAGGTTCAAATCCTAAGGGTACACACACCACAGACTTTTCTAAAGTCATGTGTGTATTCTTTGTGAATTATCGTTCGCTTTAACGGTGAAGGAAAACATCGTGAGGAAACCTGCACATCTGAGAAGTTCTCTATAGGAATTTCGAAGGTGTGTGAAGTTTACCAATCCGCATTAGGCCAGCGTGGTGGACTAAGGGTTAGCCCTTCCCTCTCAGTAGTAGAGGAGGCTCGTGCCCAGCAGTGGGACAGTATATAATACAGGGCTGATATTTATTATAATGTACTCTCCGACGATCATAGATTTGAAATTTTGTGATAATATTTGGATGTTTGTAAGAAGTAAACGCTGGTTAAGCTGAATAAATTAGAGATAAGAAGCACACCGATGAACCAAGTCCTGGAATATTATGTGTTTTTAAACGCAAAAAGTTACGTAATGAGAAATAGTGTAATTTTCTTAGACAAATGGGATTTTTTTCCGGTACAATAGCGCTCTGAGGTCCTGGGTTCGAATCCCGGGTCGGGCAAAGTGATATTTGGGTTTTTTCTGCTCAGTATCAGCCCGGAGTCTGGAATTTGTGCCCGATATGGCGATAGGCTCGCCCCCTATCACATCATGGGACGGAACATACTTGGCGAAAAGTGGGTGCCCTAGTTGCGCCTCTGCATACCTCTTCGGGGATAAATGCGTGATGTTATGTATGTATGTATGTAAATGGGATTTCTCTTCTGTTAAATATTTCATTACATCACAAATACTAGTTAATTCCTACTTGTAGATTTTACAGATTCTTACATAAAATTCTATACAAATGTACCAAACATCTTCATCAAACTGAACACGTTAAGAGTTCGGGTGTTTCCGGAACCGTTCGGCACACCGCCATAAAACATTGCCGCTTACAATACATCGAGACAAGATAGCGGGACTTGTATGTTACATGTTGTATTGTTTTGCTGCTAATTACATATTGGGTTTTGCTACGAAACAATGGGGATTAGGGCAATATTAGTCTTGTTAATGTGTTACAGCATTCCAAAATGTGTGGAGGCTCGTTTTAGTAATATTCAAATCTATATGATAAAGCCGCTATTTTTCTTTGTCAAATATTTTAATAGTTTAGAACTTCGAAAATCTATGAAATTTATATATATTATTACGCCTGTGCCCTACAGGGGTAAGCAAAGACTATAGATCATTGATCTCCTTATACATTCCTGTCGGTTCAGGGTTTTGACCTACGTTTATAAAATTTAAAATTTATAGAATCATTTATTTTCTCATCGGCCTAGTGAAAGCAGTTTCGCATGCCCAAGGAATTTCTGGAATAGATTCCAAATCGTGCAAAATATTATAATTTGAATAATTTGAAACACCGTGTATGAAGAAAGGTAGGATTTGATGTTTAAGAGAAGAATATTTATAAACAAATACTTAGACCATCTAGAAAGAACACGATATCTAGTTATTGCTGAGAAGAACAAATTCTATTCGTCTATGTAACTATTTCATACGAAGTGAAACGCAAAAATAAATCTTAATTACTTGCCTGTTTTACGCACACTAAAACAGGTTTTAAAATTAAGTGCACGAGCATTTGCTCTTATAGTTTAGCAGAAAATAAATATCGTAGAAGGCGTATCCTTTGCACATTATTTTATCGCAAATAATATTAAAATAGTCCCAAAAACATATAAGATAATACAGCCACTTTTCCTAAGAGCACACTATAATACCGACCGGGCGATTTTTACAAAAGGGTTCCATATTCATTATTGATTGACACCAGGTGGCGGTTCCCCGGTCTCACCAGAAACAAACTGGATAAAAATGTCTTGCAATCATTCAGAGGATATTTTTATGTGTAATACTGTAAGATTTATTTCAAAAGGGCCAGAGGGTTTCTGAGGGATCTACTTGATATACGGAGGGTTTTCATTCTGAACTAGCTATATATCTCACAAAAATGTCATATTACATATAGATTAGTTGACTAAAATATTGAAATTAAAATAAAGTATAATATTTATCAGAAGGAATGATAACATGTGCAGCAGTAAGACGGCTCGGACTATTATTATCAAATTTAATTACAATACAAATAAAACATCACACATATTATCTTTGCTAACCAGATCAGTATTGTGTTAGAGCGTTGTTTTGTAAAACATGCGCCATTACTGAGAATAATGAGACGTCAACATCTTGTCTTAAAAGGAATGAGCCTAGTATAGTGTAATGCATTTTTCATAATTTCCATAGTTTTGCTACCAATCGGTAGCCTTATAACATACCATTAAGCAAGCTATTTACTTCTCCCGTCTTTAAATAAAATAAAAAAATCTCCGTCCTTAATGTCCGTTATTATTAACGATCCCTTTCATAAGTTGCAAAAGCCTACAAAAATATAATGGGTAATTAATTTACAGAGAAAATTTCAAACCCTCACACCTGGCTCGTCTCAGGGAAATCAAAATAAAAAATATAAGGAAATGCCGAAGTGTGAGTCGGGCTAGTATACCGGGTTCTGTATACACGAGGCTGCGAGCCCGAATCATCATCATCATCATCAGCTACATATAGTCCACTGCTGAACATAGGCCTCCCCCAAAGATTTCAAATGGACCTGTCGAAAGCGGCCTGCATTCAGTGAGCCCGAATCGCTTGTAACTAATTTAAGATGCAATCTTTTATTTATTTTTTGGTTTATTTTTAAGTTAAGACAATTATTATATCAGGTTTGAAGCAAAAAAAACTTTTAAAATCATATTAACATGTAATATTTCATGGAGATCCTATATCTTTAATTTTAAGTTTTCATTTTACTTTATATTGAGATATAGGTTAATTTATAAGATGTAATATTATTATCACCTGACTACCTTTATCATTTCGAATTAAAATGCCCTTGAAAGGCAGGATGAGCTCGCTGACGCTGTTAGAAGAGTCACGTTGGCATCTTTAGGCACGGAACTCCAAAAGCGGTGCAATAAAGGATGAAATTAATTAATTTTCCCAAACGGACCCAACAATTTGTTTCACGGAGGGAGGCTTGAGACGTTTTAATTAGACGTCGGTTACGTTGCGCCTTCATACAATTGAAACGTCTTGAAAAAATAAAAATCCTCTTATAATGTTTGGTATGATATTAATAATATTTTGGGTTCAATATTTGTGTGCGTTGTTTGTGAGACGCTTGAGGTCGAGAAGGGGTATTTCTGCAAATCATTTGAGGTGTGTACTACCGACTTCACAATCAAATAGCATTACGGTATGAAAGTCGATTACCATATTTATACCTTAGCTGTGGTAGCCATCAGATCACTCATTTACTGAACATAGGTGAAACAACTTATATATCACTGAATTTTTAATATTTCCGTTTTAAATAAAAATCCCAGTGACTTAAAACACACTTTGGACTATATTTTAAGACCTCCACAAACCGAGAGTGTACAAAGCAAAGCGAGTTGTCCGTTGAAAGCGGGCCCCGTGTCCCCCGCGGGGTTCATAACACATGAAATATGACGACACATGGGCACACGCCCTCAGGCGGCGGCTCGCGACCGCCTCTCGCGCCTCCGACCAGCTAGAACGGTAGGTTAAATCCGTGAGAGATTTGTATTTTTATGTTGGATTTTGTTTGCGGAAGTGACACTTTCTAGGTATGTTTGTCTATAGCGCGAGTTGGCTCAACAGTTTAAAAAAAAATGCTTGATGGAATAGCTGTTAAGTTTTATGGGATAAGATAGTTTTTGTATTTTTTTTTTAGTTTTGAATGACAAATTCGTCACAGACTATCCAGATCCTAAATGATCAAAAGATAATAATGAAAAGAATAAATACAATTAACTGATTCGTCTAACGAAGTGAAATCTCCCAAATAAAATAGTACAGTAATCCAAACTCTTTAATAATAAATTTAGGAAAGTCATCTACCAATATTTTTTTAAGTATGTTATAAAGCTGATGTTCAAACATACATGCTATAAGTAAAAGGTATGAAACAGTACAATAATTTTGTTGACAACTACTAGATGTGAATCCGACTTGAACTAAATATTTAAGTTTTAAGTGTATTAAGTGCTTAAATTATACCCTAAAATCATACAACTTAGTAAGAGTTAAAGGAAAAAATATAACAAGAATGATAATATATTTACAGTATCGTAAAAAAATCCCGCTCCTTTATTTTTCACTAAACCCTTGTTACCTACTGATGTATATTTGTTCGTGTGCCAACTATGCGCGACGGATTTGCGAGCCGACTGTGTGGAAATACCGCCGGATCCCGCTCGACGCTCTGTCTGAGAGGAATTTGTCTGCAGAACAAATAACTTGGATTTTACTAAACCGAAGGTATTTTTAGCGAAACGTAGGTCAAGTAGATGAGTTAGCTGATGGTTAGAAATGATAAACTGGTGGCAAGGAAGACTCGGCTCTAATTGCATACAAGAAGAATTGTAAATACGATGACCTTTAAGATAAAGACAGGAACGGGAATAGTGGTGAAGAATTATATACAAACTCTTCAGCAACCTTACTTTGAGCATACAAAACGCATTAGCAAACGTTCGTGCCGATTTTGTATAAGACAGTATTTCCATCACGATTGCTACGTTAGATAGTTTTAATCAAATCGTCGCAATGAAACTATAAAATATTCTAATTCAATAACAAATGACTTCTCCAGGGTTGGAATTTGGATATGATATAGCAATATACTTATTCATTAATACATTGAATTTTAAACCTTATGAACCGTGCGTGATACTTGAAGTAGATGTTCACTACTAATACTATAAATATGGGTGTAATATTAAACAAATTTATATGTATAATATATTTTAAAGAAGCAAACATCTATTTTACCTGAATAAGATTACAGCTGAGTGTAAACATTCGCTATAAAATAAATCCACAAGATAAATCGTCCAGCGCTGCTAAGAATATCCCAATAAGTTACAAGCAAGTGATCAATAACTAAGATAGTGAAACAACTGTTCCTCGAACGTAATAAGTAACAATGAATTCTGGATGCAAATGTACGACGCCATATTTATTCATGCAATACAATACAGCACCCGGCGGAGACTAGGGGTGAGCCAAACAGTAAGATTAGGGAGCTACCTTACATAAGAATTTGGGTAGTCAAGAGTATACTACCGCTCTTTATTTTTATCTAAAATGGTCAAGTACTATTGTTTTTTTTCATTTTAGGGACATTAGCTAAATTAAAACCTGTATTTCCGAAGTAAGCATCTTACTCTTAGAATGATAAATGCGTCTTGGGCGCATTGAATACTTAACATATCCCTAACATAAATGGTATAGTGCGGCTTTTAAACAGTCTAGCTTGTTCTAAAAATTGATAGATATTTCGATCATGGATATTTCGGCCTTTAAAATTTAATATGACGAAATTTTAAAGGCAGAAATATCCATGATTATTAATTATTTTTACATTTTTCTTTCAACTGCGAGAACTAATCACTAACTAGACGTGAATTTAAATTCTTTACTTGCCAATACTTGTTTAGTTACCCAGATTAAAGCCGAAACAAAATGTATGAAAATGGACCTTGAGGTATCGCCTTAATTTATCTGTCCTCCCGCCATATTCAAAAACTGCTATGCTCCAACTAAATCATGTTGTTACCTTTGTGTTTATTGAGCATATCGTACTTTAATGACGAACGTAGAATAATGCAATTCTTGGTAACTCAAAGTGGCGTTGTTACTGTTGAGTTTTCATGAAATTGTCTGTCGAGAATGAACTTCATACTGATGTACAAATAATTGTTTCCTAAAATATTTCCTGACTGTATATCTAAAAGCGAAATTCCTTCATAAGACTTACTCAAAATAGTATAAAATTTATATTCAAATATAAATTCTAGGATATTCAAATCAAGACCATGGCGGCATCCCTGGCGTCTAGTTATCTTAGTAATAAGCGGGTCAGTCCGGTCAGCCGATCTCTACTGCTCTGGCAATATCGAAGATCGGAAAACTCAGAGACCGTTGCTCCAAGAACCAAACTTTATGTTAGCTTACAGTTTGTACTTAGTCAGGAGTAATTCTTAGTTTAATTGGTGTTATTTTATACAAGCGACTGAATAAGTTGCTTGTTTGAAGAGTAACTTCTCTCGATAAAATAGCCACAATGTTACCTTAAGTAAAATAAAACCAATATCTTTGTTTGAATTTTGTAGGAGTTTTAATAAGAAATATTCCTAGGATATATAAACGATTCTTAATTTTTTTGGGTATTTTATGAAAAACATTAACAGATGGTTAAGGTAACAATATTCATTTTACATTAGTAATTTTTTATCACTAATCTTCCGAAAATACCATTATATTCAATTTGAGACTTCAGAATACCCACGTCTGCCTTCCTTAAACTCTATTCATTCCTTTTAAAGCTTGTTGGTATTATTGGTTCTTCTATTCCGTGCGTGTTTATAGATGCTTCGTTTAACATTTTATGGTCTACTTGGTACATATAATAAAAAAATTGTTCATTCGTATAAATTTATATATTATATAAAACCGTCTTTTGAAGTCCAATATTGTCCTATACGGGAACGCAAGGACAAGCTTTCGGAATCACGTGAATTCCAAACTCCCGATAATACCCCAAACGTAATCACAAGTTCAAAAGAAAATACAAGAAGCAAAAGTTATTTCCCTTTTAAGGTTTTCAAAGCCGCTTTTTTGAAACGCAATAATCCGAAAAAATATAAATTTTTCACTTTAAACTTTCCTGTAAAGTTGACGAGCTCTCCGCCGCGCACTTAACGAAGATAAAATATTATTGTTTATTAAAAATAGTTTTTTAATTAAAATGTAAGGGCACGGTAAGATACGCGGTATGAAACGCGCGGTTTTTTTCAACTAATTAATTAAATACGTGTATTTTTTAACGCAAACACTAAGGGGTCCGTGAAAGCTCAATGTTTGAACGCGATTTGTAGCTTTATCACGTCAGATTAGGGTGTTTTTGATAGCATTCTAAAATATTCTGTGTCGAAAACTGCGCTAAGCCACCTGAGCGCAGTTTGTAGAAACACGCCATTTACTTTTATAGAACCAAATCATTCTAAGTAATACGTGGATGTATAATTATAAAATGTAGGTAGATATTGTAACATTAACTTTTCAGACGACCAACACCTCAGTCTGCCCCGTGTCCTTGAAGGAAGCGAAGATTTCGAAACGTTGAGAGAATTTTATTATAAAAACCGCGATCAAATAGGAATATTAGTTTCATTTCGATGTCTAACATTCGCATAAACGTAAGAAACCATTAATACGCAGATGCTATGGTAAAGATTCGTTCAAACTTACTTAATTTACATGCGGCAGTTGCGTTTATTTAAAAGTATAATTTATATTGACATTATTTATCGATCGCTTAGATATTGTGGCGTATGACGCATACCTGTAAAACTTTTATACAGTTTTACTGTGATTTTTTTTTCTATGAAAGAAATTTCTGCAATATACATCTAGAGCCTTCACTTATTATTATAATATTATCAATACCGCATTTGTAGTACAAAATCAAACCGCACGTCGAAGCATCGCCGATCTGAACACAGCCTTAGATCTTACAGACAAGTACATCTTGTTACAAAGCAAATGGTAATTGCCTTAAGATCTCAGACTTATAATGAGAGATGAGGTTAATTTATCTAACAGTTGCCGTTAGCTATTTCATTAGTTTCAGTACTTTGTTCAACATGATAATGTCGCTTTTTTGAATATTATAAGCTAAGTATTATTACTTTAAAATCTCGTAAGTATTGCCAGTTTCTCGATTCTTTTTTTACGACCTTTATGTGTTATGTTTTATAGCATTGAGCGAGTTTTATTTGAAAGCTGTCTATAGCCATGTTGTCCACTGCAAAATATCGACGTAGAGCGCAAGATAGAGCGTCTCTACATTACTTCATAAAAGCGATCACATAAAACAGAACCGACAGGTGCACTCCCTCGATATGTCATAGTCGAGGCGACAACCACCAGCTCTAATTCCGTAGATCATTCATCCCGTCCCGGGTTCGACTCCCGCGCTAGATTTATGACCGACCATAATTCCGTCCGGACGTACAAACCACGCACGAGGAAAATTGAAAATTAAGGGCTTAAAAGGTGAAATACATAGATAACAAGATTTTGTTTGACGAAGGTGGAGTATTAAAGGTAACCAAGGGTTGAAGTGCATGATAACCTAGTTGAAAATGAACGGACTGTCGAGACAGCTCTACAAGTTTTTTTTTATACGGCAAAGTGACCAAACCCAACGCACGTATCTTTTACTTTTCGAAGCTATGTATATTGTTTACCAATTATCGTTTATTTTAGCTGAAAGAAAACATACGGAAACCGACATACCTGAGAACTCTACAATAGAATTTCGTAGGTATATGAAGTCTGCAATGACGCACTAAGCATGCGAGTTGGATTAAAACCTAAACCTTTTCAGTAGTAGAGGAGGCCCGTGCCCAACAGTGGGTATATAATAACAGGGTTGATATTATTAAAATATTTATCCCGGAAAATCTATTCCACAAAGACGTCGCTGCAGGTAAAACCTAGTTAGTAATAAGTAGGATGGAGTAAACGAAGTAGTGTATTACCTATATTATTCTCTAATATATAAGGTAAGGAAGTAGAGCATTAATTTATTTATTAACATAAAATTCTCCGTTATTATTTAAGCACAAAATAACATGAAACATATTGTGATGCAATATTAATATCTAGGGTCGACTTCTATCATAAAAATATATTATTTTTTATATACTAGCTTTTGATCGCGGCTTCGCCCACGTTAAGGAGTTTTTCGGGAAAATGTCCCGCTATAGTTTCCCGATATATAAAGTAGCCTATAACCTTCTAAGGATCTTAAACTAGCTCCATATCAAAACAACCGCTCAGTTAATTTTGAGAAAATCGGTAACACACAGACAGACAGAAAAGAGGACTTTGTTTTATAATATGAATAGATTAGCCCGGCTTTGCATGTGTAACAAAGTAAATATGTCTAATTTTTTATTCTATTGTTTAAAACCTTAATTAATTATATACACAAACCTTCTTCATGAATCATTCCACATTGATGAAACCCGAATGAAAAGTTCTGTAGATTTTGAGACAAATAAACTCGGTAGGAGGACTTTGTAATATGTAAGGAACTTTAATTCTCCGCGCATCCAATATCTAGAAGCTATTCCTTGCATTGTTCAATACTGATATGAACAAAGCAATCGTGAACATTTCGCCGACTCCAAAATCGGATTAGAATTGGAGAACGGGCCAGTTGCTTGACATGCTCCAAGATAGTTATTTATTATACTACAAAGCCTTGAAAATGTAGAGCATTAACTGTCATGATAGAGCTCTATTTTTGCCTTAAACTCGAGCTTAATTTATTGTGGATTTAGTTAAGAAATGTTGGAAATTAGCACAATTTTCTTGAGAGTATTTATTTTTGTCTTAAGTACTTAATGGTTTTAACTGATAATAAGTAGGTACGTTAAAAACTAGGCAACTTGATGGTGTGTAATAATCACCACCGTCATAAGCAATTTGATAACTGGTGACTTATGTACAGTCAGCCGGTAAAGTAGGTAAATGAATAAAAAATCAAATCGCCTTTAAACTTTTGTGTTCTTATCAACAATAGCTTTTTCTTCATTAAAATATACTATAAATGGTTTACTTTATTTTAGAAAAGAAAAAAAAACGATTGAAGTTAATATGTAAAAACGTTTTCGAAGTTTTGAATTGGTTCAGCTACTTTTATGGAGACTGTACATATAATGTATGACTTATAACCTATTACACATGTGGCACATGGTATGTTCGATTGTACATATCAGAATTCACAAATGAGATTTGAGGTCGAATGTCACACATAGTATGGAACTCGTACATACTATATACATCGAATATCAGATTTTGTATAGCCTGTGTTACATGTAGTAAATGTAACGTCGTAACATGACCCATAAGCTCTACCCTCCGATTTCCAGTTATTGTAGAGAGTGGCTCACTTAAAATTAATTTAAAAAACATCGTGTTCTAGTCCACATATTTCAGCGTATCAATTAACAGTGAAGTTCTCAACTCCTTTGGGGTTTAGCTCACGGATGTTACATAATAAGTTTACCAATCCCACGATAGTCTCAGCTAACATTACATAGACAAAACACTTTACTAGACGCAACTGAAACAAGATCTCTATT
Organism: Manduca sexta; assembly: GCF_014839805.1. Lineage (NCBI taxonomy): Eukaryota > Metazoa > Arthropoda > Insecta > Lepidoptera > Sphingidae > Manduca > Manduca sexta. The sequence continues at coordinate 11,815,486 of NC_051123.1, forward strand.
CCCAACCCTGTGCTCATTCCAACCCAATTTCACCCTCGCTCGCACCATTGTGATGACTTGAACACACGTGAATTTACGAGCAATCGCACCGCAATTTTAGGCCCATCGGGTGAGGTCACCTGGCGCGTGCAAAATTGCAAATTAAGGATCTAGCGTAGTGTGAACCGTGGTCTAGACTCCGCCGCGTAATTTATTAGCTTTGAAATATTGCGTATGGAGTAATGGCTTCTCGGGGCTTTGCCGAAAATGGAGTAATTGCATTTCGTAACACAATTTTGAATGTAGAGCTGTAGAGACGAGAAGGAAAATTAATTAATTAATGTCTATAAATATGTTTTTGAGTTAAAAGTTATTGCCCTCAAATAATGGTATAACAGGTATAGTAGGTAATATCAAGTTGCTACAGTAGACTTAAATGACACAAGTTCCAAGAATATATATAGTTCGAAACTCAAAAAATTTTATGAAATTGCCTACATACTTCCAAATATTAATCATGGCAAATGATTTTATCTGGTACATGTTTAATAAATTCCAAAACAATACTCAAAATTCAACTACAAAGCAATAAAGTTACACACAAAATATCTGAGAGAACAATATACCCGCAGCGTGTGCTATAAATTTACCTGAGCAAAGTCCAGATAATTCATTAATACTGTGTTAAAAAGTTGTACTGTGCCGGCGGGGGGTGAGGAAGGGCCACGGGACGGCGGGGGGGGGGGCGTTGTGACGCTCGCGTATGATAAATTAATTTAGGCACTTCCAACACAGATCACTCTGTAACAGTATAATAAATGTTACCTCTTTGTTCTGTCGCATTGTTTTGATATTTTGAAATATGAGATTGGGTTTTTGTGCACGATAGTGTTTTGTTTTTGTGAAAGCAACCTGCGTTTTGAACAATTTACTATTAAAATTAGAAGCGATGATAAAAAAGAATAGGGTCCATTGTATTACCATAGAGACTGTTTAAGATCGGGAAAAGTATAAGGCGCTAAGAAGGTAGATTTCATCACACAACTTGATCCAGTAGGCAGCGTCCGAGCGGAGTGTGGAAGGTGAAAGTTGTCTGATCTAGCAGTCGTTAAGTCGATACTTGCTTCTCCGGGAACATCTTCAAGTGATGGGTCTAGTTGTTTACCGACAGCTATACAATACCAGGAGTCAGGACAAAGCGAGTCGGCAAGAATGAAGAATAAAATATTGTGATAAAGAATTTCCTATTAAGAAGGTATTTTGAATAGCTATCTATTTAAAATGTATAATGTATATAGCAGAAAATAAACATTATGTTGTACAATACGTGATCTTTACTTTGATTGTTTAAAATGTTTGTAAATGTGAATTCTGTTTCATTAATTTCAGAATGAAAATACCGCTGAAATTAAAAATAATTATTCCGGGCATCTCTTCCTGAAGTACACATCATTTAAATTTGCAACCAACACAAATAGGTAGCCAATTTTATAAGAAACACTATGATAATTTGGAATTTTTTTAAATAATTATGACTGAATTTTTTAATATTTTTTTCGTAAATCTTTTCATATTCACGAATGTAACGCGTGCGCCGTAAATTTACGGAACGAATTCCTCAGGGCCGTTTGCTTGGAAGAGAGTCTTTAATATTTTAAAATAAATGTTTTTAGTGAACTGTGTATTAATCCAACCAATATAGTAAATTAATCGTAACATAGTAAATACAACAGAATTGTGATAAAAGCATGGAATTCCCGTTAGTTCCAATCCAGAAGCATCCACCCTACTGAGCACGGCTGCTCTGTGCGCCGACAAACTCTAACAATAGACGCGGGTAGTTGCTAATTTACAATTTTCAAAATTGCATTCGTCCGGCCTCCCCGCAGCGGCCAGTTTCAAATTTAACTTCCCGCTTTAACTTTTAACTAGCACTATTTGATATTATCTCCTCATTGTCTCACCTCCCCACTGTTTTCAAAGTGAATTAAATTATTGACTGAATTTCAACAGCTTTGTTTTAGTTTTGCTAATGGCATAATAGTCCTTATTGCGAGGTGATATGCGTTGAGGCGATAAGTTCTTGCTTTTATAATTTTAAGGTAGCAGTGGCAAAGAGTAAAATTGTTTGAAAGGTAACCCAAGGCAAAAAAAGTCTTAGTTTACATATCTAAACCATTTTTTTGACATAAAAACATTAACTAAGACAAACTTAAATGAACCTTAAAGGGAAGCCGCTAGGAATATAGTTATATGGACGCTTCGCCACCGAAAGGTAGATAGAAGTACAATTAGTGCTTCAAGTTTTGACCAGCTTATCTGGTAGGCAAACTTATCGTCGCAAAATACATCTTATTCCGAGCAAATAAGAGTATTTTTAATAGAATATATCCTATATGTTATCCTGTTACAATATAATATAGGTTACAACAAACAAGATGCGCACTAAGTTTGAAACTTGTGTCACACATCGTTACAAACCAACAAAGCAAATAAACAACATTTAACAAATTGCTGTTCGAAGTGGAACATAATTAAGCACTAAAAATCGCTTAAAGAAAACAAAACTACTGTTTAGAAAATATATAGGTCAATTAACAATAAAATTAAAGACAATGAGTAATTACAACACAAGACATGTGCAACACCAGAGTTTCTTGCCCGTTCTTCTCTGGTAAGAACTACTTTCCGAACTGATGGTAGAGTTAATATTGACGGAATCTAAATAATATATAACATTTTACAGATTCAAATAAATTATTTCATTTCATTACAAAACCAATCTGTGAGATAAATGAAAAAATAAACTCTAACTGGGTAACCTACGTTTTAACAAATACTTAAATATTGCTTAATTAAGGTGTGTGTCTGTATTTTGAATGATTGAGGTTGTGTGTGAGTAAGTGTATGTGTATGCAATGTGTGTAATATAATCACTCAAAGTAATAATTCTTCACTGTCAGCTATAATATACCTCAGCTATGAAGGAAAATACGTTTTAGCCACTTTGTTGTAACCTACGTGATAAATTCCCAATCTTTTAAGAATACGGTGTCTCTTTATTCTTGAGTCGTAAAATCCGGTAAGTAATAGAGATCCAAAGCACTCTTATATTGGTTTTCATTTAATTTTATGACCCTGCTGAAGGCCGGAAAGCCACAAAAAATATACGTTTTTACCTTCTGATGATTTTCCCGTACAAGCGTAAATACTTATAATTTATATATTGCAACGTGTGTTAGATTTTTTACTTTTAATTACTGTAGTCGATCTCAAGTCTTGTTAAGGTAAAAGATATAAACATAGCTATCGACAGATCATTAATAGCGTTTAATGTAAATAATGCTTATTAAAGGCAAGAATAAACTGTTCATATAAATCTATAAAGCTAAGAAGATGTATATAATTTATTTATTTAACACACTTATCTCTAGAATTACTGCTTCAATACAGAACTATTTTTACTAATAGGAAGCCACATTATCTACTTTTTATAAGAATGGTTATATAATAAAAGTTAGTGCAATAATATTAATACCTTAGTCATTTGACTGTTGAATGTTGAAATGGTTGTTCGGGAGACTTTACCAGAAGACAATTCCACATAGCCGTACGTGAAAAAAAACGTTGTGCCCCTTTCTAAGCATATTCATGAATGAAAGATTTGGTATTATTAATGCTCATATACATAAAGAGTGTAGAAATTGTATGTATATGTTACATTCAAAGGTCCAATTTCGACCACTAGAGGATAGTATAGTTAGTCCATGAACTAAATCCCAAAGCTGGATCAAATTAAATAAAAAAAATAAATTCCTTTTCTCTCAGCGCGACCACAGCGGCCATTAAGTCGGCCGTTACTCCTTGGCGACCATTAGTCGAATTTAGGGCGTGATGCGCGGCGCTAAGCCGCTGAATTATGCGCGTATAAAAACGCTCCCGCCACTTCTGGACGCCTGGTAATGGATCCATATATATCACGCAGATCCCTACATATTTGTACTCAAATCCCTTAATCTCGTTTTAAATACCATATTTATAGGTATCCGTGCTATAAAAAAATATTCGATTTGATACTGAAAAAAATAATACATTTGTATATACGAGAAAAATTTATTGGTGAATCTGAAACCGTCGCTTTAAATTAATCCACAAATTACATGCATATTTGATGTTCATTTATGTCCTGTCCTGGTGCAAATTTATTTGGGTATGATTATATATTTCTCTCATTTTGCATGTGTCCCATCATCCTATGCATGGCGCTGTTAATCTTGGCTCATGGGAAGTGCAGACGCCTACCCCACAACACGTCATTCATATTAAATTTTGATGTAATCATTTCACTTATATCCAGATCAACAACACCGGCGTAATAATCTATCGTCAGTCGAAATTCCGTCTGAATCTCTTACCACTTACCATCCGTCGTGTAGTGCACTTTTCCGAGCTTGTATAAAAAAACTATACCAATAATAATGATCAAAACTGAACCTTATGCCTTCGCACAAGCTCCGTTCCGAATCAGAATGTACGGCAGCGACACGAGTCAGAAGACATGTGCAAACAGCGCAGTTTGAACAACGAGCTTGGAATTTCAATACACACGTGACTCCCCCCACTTCCCCCCACTCGTCCACTTATATCACGTACGTTGCGCATTTTATGGGTTCTTGTAGTTTACGGCCGTCGGAAATTGAAGGGTATCTCGTAAACGGGAGATACTAATCATGTTATACATTGCCTTTTTTCTCTGTGATTAGGTTTGACACTGACACAGCAATGTGTGAGTTTGTGACTTCAGCAGTTCAATTCAATTCAATTCAGTGTCATGTCCTCATCGGGCAGGGGTGAGGTTGGGGAATGATCGGTTGTGACCGGAGTACACACAGATGCTGTTCGGTCAGACGCTGGGGACTTTTCGCATGTCTGAATAAATTGCCTTGTGCCGTGTAGTAAGTTCTTTTAAAGGTACATTATCATACATATGTACCGAATTCTATTCCTATGTTTAGAAAATTTTGCTAAAGGGAAATGACCACACTTATCTTTTTTATGCGTTAACCCTGTAGGCAATCAAATGTGTTAAGAAATGACACACACATTATTTTCAACTCTATTTGTGGGATAATAGCAACACCTTGTCTTGAAATTCATTATTTCTAGCTTATTTATTTAATTTTTATGCAATAGACAAAACAAATAAAAAATATTTTATTCATATTATATATTGTTCACATATTAAGTAAACCATTAAAAGAAATGTGCCTTGGTGGCATCTCTAACTACTAAAAAAAATCACACCACTGAAATAAATAAAACCACGATACAATCCTAGAAATAATTTGATATCACGTCTAACATACACATAGACATAAGAAATCATAAATGCGCATCACGTTTTTGTCCAAAAGGCTAAAATGAGTAATATTTATTTTTTTTTTGTTTCGTACTTGTAAAGGAACCCTTATAGAATTATTTTGTTGTCTGTCTGCCCGTCTGTCTCTCTATCTACCCTTTTAAAAACACAGTTTAAAGCAAATACTCAGATCTTCAGTCTCTTTCAGCTATGAGAAAATCAAACATGTAAGTCGATCAAAAATTATGATCGTTTTATTTGCACATTTTAGCATATTTCACGATTTCACAAGGGAATCAAAACCTATGTCACTTCGTTCGTTCGTCACCTTGTTTTTTGTTGTAGTATTGTCCATTATACATTTTTCAATACATGAAATAATATCTGGTAATACCATTGCTTAAGGACAAGCCATTTTCTATCAACTCTGCACCTTTTTGCGCCATTCGGCTATAAAACAATGTTACAACTCCATACAAAGTGTTATAAGACGTGGTATTTTTACAAAGTTTCGTTTACGATTCCGGTAATAGTTGTTGTTCAGTTCGAATAGGCCCCAGGGAGCTTTAACCATTTTGTACATTAGTTTACAAAATATATTTACGGCATGTAACAAAATATTAAAGCGGTTCATACATGTAACATGTGGTTTTCTTGGAAGTTAAGTACTATTATTTAGTATATTTTTCACGAAATAATTACTATATATTTTTTTTATTGCTTTGAATGACGACACGAGCTTGCCGTTTGCCTAATGATGAGCGATACGAAATATAGAACACGAGTGACGCTTTTCGTTCGTCTCCTCAGTGAGTATATCTATTCCTTATTTACCCTGTATGTTACACGAACTAGACCCTAATGATCGGTTTTATTGAGATACGTTTATGAAAATTTAAGGAAACAATAAAACTGACGGACGACGTTTTCAAAATGTAACTTTTTTTATTGCTTTGAATGACGTGAGGAGCTTGCCGTTCACCTGATGGTAAGCGATACGACTGCCACTAAACAGTAGAAACACCATCCAACAACTCAAATTACAAAGTATTTTTAGGTATTCCACTGCGCTTGGCATCTTAAAACATGAGATGTTAAGTCTTATTATGTCTAGTAGGTACACTGACTACAATGATCTTCAAACCAGAACACAACAGTGACTACACACTGCTGCTGGGCGGCAGAAATAGACATTACAGTGGTAACTACCTAAGCGGGTTCTCAAATATGAGAGGCTTCCCACCCATATATTTAATCGAGAAACAATGTCCGGTGTTACAAAACATTGTAACTAGTAAGAACATTGTATGTACTGGCGATTGTAAATCTTAATATAACTTTATTGATGTGTTAGGATGTCGAGCGCAGTCCTACATCTTGTACATTGTAATCCAAAGTGCATAATATTACTATTATACACAGACTGTACCGCCCAGTGGCGAAGGGTGAAATTTTTCAAAAGGTAACCCGGTGTAAAAAAAATTGGCGTCAGTTAAGATATCGGGGCAATTTATCGGCAAACAAAAACTAAGACAACGGGTTAGTCTTGATTCGAAATCAACAAACGTTGACATACATACTAAATAACCTATTATGCGTAAATAATTAAAACATTCATAAAATCGAACAATAAACGAAGATAATTCTCGATCCATTAATCAAAATATAAGTACTTACTTGTTAACTAGTTATAACAGCAACAAATGTAAGTATTAAAATTATAACCACACTACACTAAAAGTATCTGTTTATTTTCAAAATAAAACTATAAATGTAATAGAAATAGGTATCACGATCGCCAAACAGACCAACAGTTTAAGTCTACCTACATGATAAACTTATATAATTATCAATTTAAATTATAATCAAGAAAGGTTATTCGTTAACTTTTGATTGTATTGTGGTGCTACTTTTAATTCAGTATAATATCATATTTATTTTCTTCTAACAAACATTTTGTGTCTAAAATCAAAAACTTTCAGATCTGCTTCAAATATTTTACCATCTAAATACTAATATGTGAAATCACCGACTAATAATATACTTACGTAAAGGTAGACATTAAACTGGTCACAGGTAGTTATTTCCATTATAATACACTTTTATTTGTAGTTTCTAAATAAACAAAGCGCTGGTAACTAAGTATCACATAACTATCAAAAATAAAATGAATATGACAATTTACAAACACCGCAACTTGGTAGCATAATAAATTATGACGTTTGATGGACGTAAAAAGTGACAACTATACAGGTTAACGTGAAGCCGAACTAGCTCGTGTTACCTTTGCCCATATCTTCCGCGCGATTTCGACAAACACTGGCATAGAAAGTCAAAGAAAGTGCTGCCATCTATATTAAAAACATACTACGACATTAAGGCCGCTTGACAGCGGGTTACCTTTGCCTGTGGCGTCACAATTTCACTTAGGTAACGGAATTTCTGGGGAACTAAATCCAAGGTGCGCCATCTAACGTCATTTAAAATAAGTAATTGATATCGATTAAATTAACAAACAACGGGCTAATGGCCGATAGATGTCATTATTAAGTTATCAATTATAATTAATAAGTTAAGCTATAATAATTATTGTCCATTGTCTGATATGTTGTAAATTTATATTTGCCTATTAAATATATTGTTTAGTATCATCGAAAACCTAAAAGGGAAGCCGGTGGGAATCGGCTTGTATGGACGCTTCGCCACTGGTACCGCCTCAATTCGCAATGGTAGTAAAAAGATAGTAATTCCGTCGTGTTTCTTTCTTGCTATACGGGCTGGTGACTGCACCTGATGGTAAAATGAGATCTCGATAGCGTCTACTAGTTATGAGGAGATGATGGCTCCTAGATCGCGACACGTATGTGGGCCTATGTGGCGGGTTTTAACATCTTGTATATGGTCGCTAATCGAGGGGATAGAAAATATAGTCTACCAGCAGCACATGATATGTGTAATTTTTTTTATTTCTGCTAGAATGACGAGACGAGGTTGCCATACGCCTGATGGTAAGCGATACGACTGCCCATAAACAGTAGAAACACCATCGAACAACGCGAATTACAAAGTATTTTTTGGTATACCACTGCGCTCGCCATCCTAAGACATGAGATGTTAAGTCTTATTATATCCAGTAGTTACACTGGCTACAATGTCCTTTAAACCGGAACAGTGAATACACACTGCTGCAGGTTGGCAGAAATAGACAATGCAGTGGAAAAAACCTACCACCAGTAAATAATGTGTCTTTCAATGTATGAAATTAATTATTATAACGAGCACATGAAATACTCCTCAACTTGAACATATACCCTTTGTATGAAGTGTACAGTGTGAAGATAGATTGAAATTGATGAGTCATGCAATTATGTAACAGTTTCTTGTGCAACTAAGTTTCCATAGAACGGAGCTACGTCTTTGAATTATAGATTAGTTGAGCGCAGAATGGAGGATGTTTGAACTGGCTTATATGAACTATTCACATATATGCATCGACTACCTCAGTGGAGTAGTTGTAATGCACACGCGGCACGAGTACGATTATGGCGCTGAGTAGGGTTCGAATCCCGGGACAAAAACATTTGATTGGGTTTTTCCATGATAACAATTACTAAAAATGACGCCCCCGTGCCTCGGGAAGTACGTAAACCCGTTGATCCTGCGCCTGACCTCTCTCCGATCATATCGGATTACCGTCACACCGGACTATGAGAGTAAAGATAGTGCATCTGTGTATTGCGCACACACTTGTGCACTATATCTTCTGCGTACTTGGATGATCTCCGTTGAGATTGGCCGCCGTGGCAAAAAAGCTAACATTTTCATTCACAAAAAAGTAGTCGGTAATATTCTGTTACTTGGGACACACAATTGCAACAGCCATCTAAGATACCAGTTATCAAGAAATTCGTGGTTTTTCGTATTTTGCTTCTATTTTGCAATTGCTCTTTGCTCCCCGAGCTATAAAAATAAAGCTACAACTCTGAGAAATGTATGTATTGTATATGCATGACCTCAAATTTAAGAGAAATATAAAATAAATAAAATAAAATAAAATAAAAATGCTTTATTCATCACGTAGGCGAACATAGTTGCACTTATGATAAGTCAAGGTACATGAGAATATTCAATTATTACTTAATTAGATTAGCTTATATAAACAAAGATAATAAAATAAATGAAAAATATACTTAGTAAACAAAGAAGCCAGCTCGGGCTGGCAGGGAAGAAGAAATAAAATTATGTATGTATGTATTTTTAAATATGCAAAAGGGAGAAACGCGTCGCGATCCTCACCGGTGAGGACAATAAAAGCCCTAACCTAGCTAACCTACCAGCCTTTCACTAACTACCTAAGCGATGACTACCCGAAGAAGAAAGGCAGAAAGAAACTCCGGGCTTTATTTTTTGTCATCAATTGTCCATTCTTTTATAATATTGTTATTAAATATATATTTTTTTTTTTAATAAGTCTTTTCTATACAAAGTCTGATTAATTATATAAGCTAATACACGCACATCACCGTAAAATTGCGGAGAAAATCCACATAAAAATATCTCAAGCATTTACATAGAAACTAAACGGTCACTGAAGTTTTTGCATTACTCCAAGTAAAATGGTATAAGTCACGAAATGGACATTTTCAAACTGCACATCTCGCTGAATTTACCGCTAATAGTGTTGTGCACGAGAATCTATCGATAACACTTAAATTGTCATTAAATAATTAATTTTTAATTCAGTAAAAATGTATTGTTTTTTTATTCTCTCTATGTAAGTTCCTTTTCTTTTGTATTGCAATATAGTATTTAGACGCTGAGTTCAGTTAAATTTAAATAATATAAAATTATGATGAATAATGTCAGCCTATCTTGCTTTACGACGAAAGCTTTGCTATTGGAAGAGCCGGTAGGGGTCGATCGCACCGGACCACCAAATGTCAGATATCTGACATTTTTAGTAAATGCCAGGTCTACCTACCAAAGGTACCCTGAACCGGCGGGAATGCATGAAAAGGTTGATGAAGGTAGTCGAACTTTGAGAAGTATGCCGTAAATCGTGCAAAATGGCAATCCATAGTCGCTGCCTACCACTAGAGGATAGATGCGTGATACTATGTATGTATGTATGTATCTTGCTTTACAAAATGTTACGATAGACCACCGAACAACAATCTAAAGTCACTGACACTCCAATAAATGTTATACAAGCTGTAACAACACCCATCATGGTTTGAATGGGACTTGACTTGCGGCCAAGTCACTAACTGTTAGCATTACGAGTAACATTAGTATCAGGTGTTGCCAGATACCCGAGTATCGTGTATCTAAGTGCCAAAAGATTGCCAGATTGGCAAGTATTATAAGTGTAATATAGCAAACAGGTATTTGGGAAGAAAATAAGACGACGCATAAACGTTATCAACTTATTGTTGAGAAATATAATTGTTAGTATAATGTTCCTTGGGGACAGGTTGATAACGTTTGCACGTCGCCTAATTTAACTCATTTGTATATTGGCAACTAAGACTTCAATGGCTAAAAATAGTTATTTCATATTGATTATTTGCTCGGAATGGATTCGATATTTTTACAGCAAAAAGCAATCGAGCCCGAAACAGGTTTAAATTTACTTTTTATTCCAGAGAGGAAGCTTGTAAGTTTATTGAACATAACTTTCACAAAGTATCAAAACATAAACAATATTTCTTCCTAAACTTGAAAGTACTTGTAGTTTGAATTAACTTCTATACGACATTTAATACATCGCCTAGATATTTCTAGAACTATCGACATGGGTCCGTGCCTAGTCGACCACGGGCCGCTTCCTGTTGCCGGCACTAAGCCGATTTTTGCCGCGGCCCGAGACAAAGCGACAATACAGCTGAGCACACGGGCCGGGACCGCGACCCCACGGGATCTCGGACTCCGGGATCGAGCAGGTACTAGTGGTTACTGCGGTGGACTGCCACTTAACCGCTTCGTATACGGGACTTTTTGAGGCGATTACTGTACTGATGTTCTAGCAAAATGCATAAGTTTGTTACGGTACTTGATTCATTCAGTGCTGTTTTTACTGAATATTTCACGCTTTATCTCTAAAAGGGTGAGCAGGCGCGGTTAGTATAATTTCATGAAGCTCACATTCACATGATATAAGATTTGCTGTTATAATATTCGAGAACTTTGCAAAGCCATTAACTTAAATTTAAAAAAATATGTAATAGTATAATTACTATCTTACACAATTAGGTACTTTTATTTGCACATTGTATTAAAAATGCATAAGTATTTTAATATTCAGTTTAATATCCAATTTATACATTAACTTCACCAGTATTAAATAAAATACTTTTTCCCAACGTCTGCACAAATTGACACAAATGAAGGTAGAGCGAAATGATTGGCGTTGCCCAGGGCACCAGGGTGGACGCCCGGATACGTGAGGGTGGAATGCCTCTGTCTAATTTGTCAATGGGGAGTCAGCGGTTTTTTTTTTACCCGGAAACTCGCTCGTCACGCGTTATGTTGATTTTTGTTTGATCTGCAATTTAGGTTTGATGGATGAGATGGCGGGTTAATATGAAAAATATTTCATTACGTTCGTAAAGTGGAAATATCATAGTAAAATCAGATATACTTAAAAATAATTCAGAAGTTTGTTGCTAAGAGTTGGTGACATATCTGATGTACATTATAAATAAATAAAATTTTCGTTCTCTGTTTCTGATTTTTTAGGCTCCAGTGAGATAATTGTATCTTGGTAATAATTTCAGGTAGCCCGCGAAGTGTTCGCCTAGTATGGGTATCACTGTGTTATATATACATATAGACTTACTTATGATATACTTCTACGAATACCCACAATACTAAAGGTATTGTGTGCATGTCACTACTTCGCAAGCAACATGAATATGGCATTATTAGCATAATTAGTTGCACAGACCCCAACACTAATGTTAAGTAGACAAGTAATACTAATCAGGTTACCTATTTGTACTTTTAACAAATAACAATCCAATACAATAATCTATATATTTTAAGACATTCTTACCTTAATAATCCGATGAGGTAAACAAGCTAATCATACCACCTAGTATACTATAGACAGAACTGTCAAAATAAACTAATATAAGGCAAGTGAATAGTGTTTATCTACAGGAAATGGGTCAGCAGAGGCGAGCGTGGGCGAGTGCCCTGAATGCGCCGTCTCAATGGGCTACATTTGCACAGCGTGTCCTAGTTATGCGTAAACATTAGTGCCCCGTGTACCGCCTTTTGGATCTTGCTTAATGTAGTTTTATTGTTAAACGATTTGCATACTATTTAATGATTTATGTTTACGCGAATTAGATATTGAAATGAAACTATTTTTCAACGTCAATAACTAAAATTATATATTTAATAATTTTTAAATGTAGGTACATTGTAACTTCGACTTTTCGGATGACCAACACCTCAATTCGCCCCGTGACGATGCAGTCTTCAAAATTTTCATGAGAAAATTATAATATAAAAAACTAAGATGAAATCCAAATAAAAGTTTAATTTTAATATATTTACCGCTTGTATTATCCCAGAAGAGGTAGGCAGAGACATAACTAGTACGCACAATACTTGTCACCTCTATTCCGTCCCATGATGTGAATGGCAAGTTTGCATTATAATTGCCATACATAAACACGTCGAAGCAGTCTTATATATACAAATCCTACTAACTTTATAAATGTGATAGTTTGTAAGTATGTTTGTATGTTAGCGCAATGAATGTGCTTTCGAGCCAATTAATATTTTCCGACCCTTTGTGACACATGGCAAGTCTTGTACAGTAACAAGAATCAACATTTCCAGCATACTTACCTGTATTTTCTAGGCATCTCATTAATTTTAATTCGAAACTTCCTTAAACTATGTTCGAGGTAACATTATGGAACTTATTTCATGTTACTTCGTTTTAAATAGCGAAGGAGTTATTAAAGTTGTTCGCAATTTATACTTTTACTATGATGCGACCGCGGAGATGGATGCTATCCAACCAGTTAATTATGTAATTAGAAGGCAAACATGCTAATAAAGTGCGCCTCCCCTCCCTGCGACCTGCTCTCCCCGCGCCCCGTGCTCCGCCCGCGGTGTTCCTCGCGTCGCTTCCCGTTTAATCTTGCACATTATTTATCTAGAACTTAGCCTACTAGGCTTATATGTATGGCGTAGATGTTGAGACAATCTTTTTTACTATGGTGAAGTTTATTCGATATTAATTAAAATTTTGGGAATTTATAACGATGTTCAATGTAATATAAAATGCCGAAAACGCCTTTTTTATTCGTGAGGTTCTGAAACAACGTAATTTAGTAGCGTAAATATTCTAATGACGCCTCGACACATATTTTTTGTTCTTATACGGTCACGGCAAATTGATCCCACTTCACCTGATGGTAAGTGGAGTGGGGTTCAATACAAATGTCGACTGACGAGAGATGATTACCCCTTGACAGTCGACACAATTATGCCGGCCTATTGGAACCGGATATACACAGGCTGATCCCGGAACGCGACATACTTACGTGGGCCACTATGGCGGGTTTTAACACCATGTGTACGGTGGTCGCTATCCGGGCGGATATGAAATACATCCTACCACCAGCAAATGCGTCAGATAATGACAACCAATAATAATAACCACATCTTGAGTGACATTTAATGTCAGAGTAAATAAAGCAAAGCACTGTCCACATAATTATTGTGTATTTACGCACACTTGTTATACCTAAGATGTTTTATAACAAAGATACGTTGTCCGAGCTCAATATTAGCAAGACGAAAGCAAGGTAATTGCCCGACACTCACTTAGTCAATTTCCAACTACTGTCATGGCTAGTCGGCATCCTAACTTTATGTATTTTTATAAATAAAATGCCTTCTTGTGTTTTTAGACGATGTACAAATTATACTGCAACTGTGAATGAAAAAAATATTTCATTTCATACGTTAGTAATAAGTATACACTATTTAACTTAATTTTAACTAATAAATGCATTTTATTCGACTGTCATGGCAACAGCGTTCAACGCTCGGGCCGTATCAATGCGAGCTGTTAGGGCTGCACAGGTATGTGACTATAGTAAATAGTCATTCAGTCAGTCAATTGCGCTGTTTTTATGTGCAATTTTGTTAGTCTATGACGCGTCTATTTATAAAACGTCATTATGTTATACTATGTTATTTTAACATTTATTAATAAGGCGTACCTTTTGAGCCAGCGTACAAAAAAACAAACCTCATCTTTTCAAAATATTCACAACGGAGTATCCATTTGATACAATTCGAAAGGGCAAATCTTACAAGGGCGGGCGCTTGTAATCCGAAGCGAATTTGAAACATACCTTTCGAATATTAAAAATATGAAAGGTATCGTGTACCATTATAAATAATTGAAATATTTTTCTCTCGAGTATTGAATTACGTAATGAGAGATATTGCTACATTAATATTTTTAAGCAAGATTAGTTAATACTCGCGATTCTGCTCTCGTAAAGAATTATATATATATATAATGAATGCGTTATTGTGCCTTTTTATAGGGTGAAAGTAGTCTGTAATATTGCTTTGGGACTTGATATATTCGTGGAATAAATTGTATCCAAACAAAACGTGTAAACGTTTACTGTCCGACAAACACTCCAATGTGTTCATAAACTTTTATCTTTTATAAAATAAGATTAATTAATTAATCTTTTTTAAAAGGTTATTTATTATTTAATATTTTTTTTTATAATTTGTGTTTGCAGGTCTGATTGTGTCCAGGTAAATCATCTAAAGTACTGCATCGATAAAAATCAATACTTTGTTTCAATTGCGAAGCGTAGTTTTCCAAAAGGTAGCCCGACATAACATGTAGGTACTAATATGCATAAATGCGGTTTAAAAATCGTTCTAATCATAATAAAATTCTACATGAAGGGAAGCCGGCAGGAATCGAGTAATGTGGACCATTCGCCACTGCTTTCTTTAGAAAATCGTTTTTTTTTTTTTTTGGAAAATAATCTAAGTTATGTTTTATCCCCGATAAACATTTTAATAGAAGGAGAGCGAGGAGTTATGAAACTGAACTATACAACGTATAGACGAAGAGTTTGTTTGTGCTTTTGTTTGAACTCGAAAATCTCTGAAATTACTGCACCGTTCCTAAAATTCTTGTGCTCATAGATTGCTACTTTATCCTTCAATATTAGCTGCTTTTCATTTTTGGAACAAATAGTTTGAAAGTCGGGTGAAGCCGTGAGCAAAAGCAGTTCATTATATTAATAACCCAAAGTTTTACTGTAATATATGAGAGACAGACTTCAGCGAAACTAGAATTAATTAAACATTAGACCACACTTTCTTAGAAAAGTATTAATTAAAATTATAATTATAGAGTAAGTAACTTTTCTAAGAAAACGATCACATTACTTTGAAGGGCGTTAATGATGAGAAAATAAAACGTTAGATTATACGGACTCGTATAGAAGAGGTACGATGCTTGTACTAGAATCTTTATTTTGTAACAACTTTACGAGAAATTTTATAAAACGTCATATCTCTCTCTCTCTCTTTCTCTCTTCACTCAGCCGCTCATTGCTGAGGATCGTGATCCCGTCCAAAGTCATTCAGTAATCTTCTCCTCGAGACGCGATCTTCGGCTTGGTGCACCGCTACGCTCATTGGCATATTTAGGGAGTTGGCGACCGGATCCGACCAGCGCTTCGGACTACGCCCGACATATAAAAAAAAATGAATTGACCTAAGAAGTTAGAAATTAACCTTATTTTAAAGGAAGAAACCAAATTTCTTCCCGGCTATTGTTTTCTAATAAGATATATTTTGAATCCACCCGGATAAAAACCACCGAACACAAGGTAGTAAAAAGCACCATAGTTGCCCATGTAAATTTATCGCGTTCATGGATCTGCCTGAGAATACCCGTTACAAAGAGGCCGACATAATTGTGACAGGCGAGGGATAATCATCTCGCATCACTTGATATTTTATTGGGACCCCGCTCCGCTAATCATCAGTTGCAGTGGGATCAAATAATTTAGAAATATACAAGTTAAACAAAAAAAATCTTACACGTCCATTGCTTCTATTTTTTCTATCATGAATAAATTACTATAAAGGCTAAAATAATGACCGCGTCGGTTTACCTTTATCCTGAACGAAGGTAACAGAATAAAATAATCTGTATAATAATATTGGATTTTCCCACTCGGTACAAGTTAAGGTTGTCATGCCGAAAAACGAAAGACGCAGCGAAGTTAGAAAACATAGTACTTTTAAGTTCTAGTAGTACTTTTAAGTTCGAAAAAAATGGCACATAAATTTAAAAATATTATAATCATTTTGTGTAAAGGCTTTAACTTGTACAGGAAACGAAGATTTGTTTTTTATCCATGGTTCGTCAAAGTGGCTCTACTTCACCTTTGTTTTTTTAATCCTTATATGAGGAAAAACGTAAATTACCTGCTTGATGTTCAAACTCTGGGTATTTGTACATTTTGATACTAAATTTGGAATCACATAATACTCTAATCTACGGAATTACATGCATTAATCCTGTAACTCCAAATGTAATAACCAAATTCACTAATGTAACCTGGGAATTAGTATTAAAATTATTTTAATATACTAACTATAAATTATTATTGTGTTAGCTCTTCACACGACTGCTCTATTTAGTTTTCTAAGTTTATTTTTCTCAGTTGAGTTTCGGCATAGCCCGCTCTCATGTACAATTCTAGTTTCGCTGACAGATTTTTCAGGCCATCTTTGAATATGTATTGAATATTTTATTCGAGGCTCGACATATAAAAAAGGTTTGTTGTAAAAATATTTTGTACAGTTTTTTCCAATGTTCTCTTTGTTTATTCAGGAAGGATGACACCGGCGTCACGGTAGTGACTTGAGTGGGTTTTATATTTACAGTATAAAGTTTTATTTTTGCGTGTCACATGTATGTGAATAAGACAATTAAATAATATTTTAATATTGTATTTATATATAACATTAATTACCACATAAAGTATATCTAGTCATTGGTCATTACATTTTGTTCTTCAAAAGTAATATAATCTTGCTATTCTCATGCTTATGTCTAATTTAAAAATGTATTGAATATTATACCATCTTTGTATTATCTACTGCTGCGTTCCTAATAATTTACCAGTAAACTGATTTTATATTATACAATCGAAATTTTATAGGTCTCCGTACGATGTTTTCCTTTACTATTCGAACGGTTATTGAGAAAGAATACCCATGAAGCTTCGAACAATCGGGTGCCTCAGATTTGAATCAGCGACAATGGACGGAGTGTTCTTTTTGTACTCAAAGTCTCCAATCAAGCAAAGACGCGCGAAAGTAATTGTGATGTAGAGAGCTAAAGCGAATCGCGGCAGATTATCATTTTATGTGGGTCGTAACACAGACAGAAGTGACGTTTTATTCTCAGTGCCGATGTCGAGACTCGTAAATAAGACCCATCCAGATTACAATCGTGCCTGCTGGCTGTTCGCTTTTTACCGTCCATCAGAATTGAGGGCGATTCGCGTTATTGCTTTGCATTAGTTGAGTTTTTTATTACGAGCGAGTGTATCCGCGGGCTCTTATCGTGTTTTGGAAGGATATCCTGGAACCGAAGAATGGGTAGTTTCTGATACCATCGAGTTAACTGTTTAAAGTGTTTTTTTTTGTAGTGTATACCTTCTCCTGCTTTATATCTTCCTTGTGGAAATTTTCAGTTGTTTTTTAGTCAGAACTATACAATATAAACAATAATTATTATCAATTGCAATAACGCATATAATTGCATAAATTCTTATACCGTTGATTTGGTCTTTTTATACATATTTATTCTTCTTCGTTTAAATTTTATGTGTATTTAAATAAAATTTACAAATAGAAAACATATTTGCTTAGTTTTAAGGCCCAGGGCTAATCTTTCAAACTTGTACTTCGACTTCAAATATCTAGAGTAATAAACATATATTTTATTCTTTACTTTATATAACCGACCTTCGCAGTTGAAAAGATATCAAAACCTATAAACAATAGAGCGTACAATCAATAAATCATTTCGAATGACCTATAGCCGAATACGTAATTACAGGAGCACATAGCGTCGCAGCGAACCAACCTGAGGCTATTGTTCCTAACAGGTGGCGAGTTGGGATCGGCGATCTGTTTGTGAAGCGATACTGTTTGATGCTATGGTGGATGGGAGAGCGGGATTTTAAATAAGGATAGAAGGACGACTTTTTAGTGACGTGTAAGTAGACGCCATTATAGAGGTACAGATGGTTGCGTTCATATGTTTGTGAAGCGATACTGGGCTGTTTGATGCTATGTTGGATAGGAGAGCGGGTTTTTAAATAAAGATAGAAGGAAGACTTACAGCGATATATAAGTAGACTCCACTGTAGAGGAACAGATGATTTTCCTCTATGGAAGGGGAAGTCAGGTAGATATTGCGCCTGACTATCCGCGGCCCCTCCTACGATTCCTATTCTGAAGTGGTATATTACTGCGCGTCGTGCAAATTTTTCTACCGCAACTCAGAATTGACTGTCGCCATCTAGTGTAATTGTTATGTGTTCTAACTACAATTATGGCAATATCTCATCGATCATCTAGCAAATCTAGTGATGTTGACGACATGGTGGTGTATATTGATTGTGTCTCTTTATTAAAGTTAAGTTTCTAACGTACACAAATAAAAATATAGATTTTGAAGCACAGGTTGCTGAAAAAAAATACGTTATTTTCACTGCCCTTTATACAAAAACAATCGTGGATGTGCCTTTAACGCAAGGAATAAACATTAGGAAAGAGAAGACATTTTTGGGTTTACTCAAAAATAATTAAAACATGTGACAATTTACAATTATCAATGCTATAGCAAAAATGTCGTTATAGCACTTTCTTACGAGGAATCAAAACCTGGCGTCAATAGGTCTCGAAATATAACTAGTTTTATTCTTATATGCCTTATAATAATGATTTATTATGTTTAGGCGAATGTCAGACATTAAAATTAAACTATTTTTCGGATTTTATCGCGGTTTTTTATGCCTTATAGTCGTATTAACTCCTCGCTCCATCCATCATCATGTCCTCTCCCGCAGCGCCTGGTGAATACAGATGATCCTCGCCCGTCCGACCACTAATTGCTATGGCTTTTTAATGATCCTAACGCCCACAAACTTCATCCACAATACCCTTTATGTTTGCCAGATTTTCTGACTACCCATTATGGTCTTAGGGTTTATTATCGGATCTCATTTATTAGCATTCGTGAGGTTTCTCTTGTTTAAAAGTGCTTTTCGAAATAATGACTAAGATTATTATTTTATCTGTGAATATAAATAATTTAATATCAAACCTACAGTTATTTTAAAAATTACGGTATTTTAAGATTTATGTTTGGCTCATCGATCTATAATATTAAAAATATTACTTATGCTTATTAAAAAAAAATCTTAAGCAAGTTTTATAACGCATTTTGAATTTGAAGTAAAATCAAAATAAACATAATAAATAAAATATTGGCACGTTACCGGTCAGCAAAAGCAGATAATGCGAGAATTATAGATGCTTATAGTAACTTACCAGTAAATGACCACTTATTGTTCGTCTGCTCTATTATAAAATCTTCCATATACAAGACCTCATGCTTGGCAGAACTTCAAATAAATCTCAAATTCGCTTTGAATGACAAACCCGATACAGTATATCAGAGTTTGCATCACAGTAAACGTAAAGTTACTAAGTGTTCTCGAAGTTGGTAAGCTTTGAGATGTGAAAAACACGAGTCTGATACGGGCGGACTCCCGAATCCTTTACTAAGCATCTTTTAACTTGTTCCCGAGTTTTAAATATATTCAAGAACAGCGGTTCTAAAAGAACTGCCCCCTTTTTTTTTTTTTTTTTTTTACGTAGGTTAATCATCAGTTGACTATCTCCCGCCTTGGGATGGGCAGGAGGGCGTGTCAGACTTTTACTGACTAAAAACCTACGGTGTTCCCATCCTTTGCCTATGTGCCTAGGTCCAAGATCCGGTGGCATTGAGACCTAGGCAGGCACCGGCCCTAAAGGGCCCCGCAAATTACACTGACACTGCTCTTCGAGGCGCGCGTGGAACACTACGCGCCGTACACACGGGTTAGGGGTGTTTCGGGCGACGAGCTACCCAATGCTCGTCACCCGACGGTCCGCGCCCACGGAGGCCGACGATCCTCAGCAGACGTTCGACGCCCGCGTCTTGTGCGTCTGCCGTGGCGGATGGGACGTTGGGCGCTTTGGCGCCGTATCCGTTCCGCCACCACCTTTGCGAGCATCACGTCCTCGCAGAAGGAGGTGACTGCGTTCCACTCTCTCTCGCCCCGGAGCATGGCTTCTACCAGGCCCCGACACGAGAAGTCTCCGCCACCGATGGCCGTTGTGAGAACACGGCGGTGCTCAGCCCAAGCTGGGCACACCTCCACCGTATGCTCCACCGTGTCCTCCGGCCGATCCGCACAGTAAAAACACGCGGGCGTATCCTCCACCCGGATCCGATACAGGTACCTGCCGAAGCAGCCGTGACCGGTCAGCACCTGCGTCGTCCGGAATTAGAGGACGCCGTGACGTCTCGTCAGCCACACCTCGAAGAGGGGACTTACCGCCGCTATCGTGGCGTGCCCAGCCAAGGGTTGCGACAGTCGTTGTCGCCATTCCGCCATGAGGTTCTGCCGGAGCTCCGTCCGCCGCGCGGCAATTTGTCGCGGTAGCGGAGCTACGCCCCGGCTCTGCGCCTCCCCGCGCCACACATACAGTGACGCAAGGACCTTCGCCTCGAGACCCCATGGCGGTAGTCCGGCAAGGAGGCTCGCCGCCTCGCAGGAGATCGTGCGGTATCCCCGTATCAGCCGTATGGCCATCGCTCTTTGTGGCGCGTTCAGAAAGCGGCCTTGCCGCCGCGCCACAGCTGCGGACCATACGGGGGCACCGTACAGGACCATGGACCGCACGACTCCTGCGTAGAGCCGCCGGCAGGGAGCATTTGGCCCCCCCAAGTTTGGCAAAAGACGCCGCATTATGCAGGTGAATTTTACCAACCTGGGAGCCAAAAGGCGGATGTGCTCCTTGAAGTTCCACCGGCTGTCGAGGACGAGTCCCAGGTACTTCATCGTCGACCCGACGCCGATGTGAACCCCAAAAGAACTGCCCCTTAGGTTTTTATTGGAACAAATCCCTCATCTAAGTATCAAGCGATCTATTGAAGCTTAACACTTTAGGTACAGATACGCCAAGTCATAACTAGTCATAACACTTGATATAACATAATTTTGTTGGTGGTAGGATATGTTTTATATCCGCTCGGACAGCGACCTCCGTACATCAGGTATTATAAGTTATAATCTGCCATAGTTTCCCACGTGAGTGTGTCGCGTTCCGGGATCAGCCTGTGTATATCCGGTTCCAATAGGCCGGCATAATTGTGTTGACTGTCGCGGGGTAATTTACGGTTCGTTAATTAAATTAAGCCCTAATAAACGAAATTACTGAAATAAATATATCGCAATGTATTTGACGCGTTCATTTGGCCAAGATTTATTATTATTGCTGGCTGCTAGCAATAAAAGGAAATACAAAAGTATTCATTACATAAAACATGAAGTCACTTACTGATATATTTGTGGTCTCTCGTATGTAATATTCCGTCTAGATAAATTTCAATGCTTTGTTATTTATTTCTTTCGCCAAATTATTTGCTGGCACTGACCTGTTCCGGATTAAATGATATTGTAGCCGGTGTAATTGTTCGGTACCGTTATAATTGATTAAATGATCAATTTAGTTGCATAAATTATCTTTTAATTACCTATTCATTGACTTAACAATTTAATTGCATACATATAGAATTTATTTTAATTCATTTATTTATTTTATGTCCAATATAAAATGCAATTATAAAATGTCTTTAGTTATAAAAGCGACTTCATTTAAGTGATAATTAAATAATCTCATGTACCTTCACTTATCATAAGCGCAACTATGTTTGACTACGTGATGAACTACTGGCTGTAATGTGTCTCGCTTCCATCAGGCGAGAGTTTGGCTTGTCTAGTCATTAAGGGCTAATTTTTCGATAATAGTCGACCAGGTAAATTATAACCTAACTCAATATAAAATTAAAACAATTGATGAATTATACCCTAACAATCAACATTTAATTTTTTTTGTTCGTTTCGTATTTTCGTATTTTAGCATTCGAGTAATTTTTGATGATTAAAATATTTGCCCCTACTGGTATAAAAAGTTTGAGAACCTTTGTTTTGTAAACTCAAGACTAAACTCAAATACTTTTCGAAAGACGCCGATACACGCCCAGTTTATCCAAATTCAATAAATATCAGTCAATAGATGGTACTATACTTTATGCAAACAGCATAGAAATACGCTTGATGCTCACTGAAACAACAATACACTGAAAAACAGAAATATTTATCAGTGGTATTATGTTTTCTGACACCAGACTCTTGAGCTCAGATTAATCATTTCGATCATCAATCCGAGAATTCACTCTGGTATAGTCTTAAAATTCATGAAACATGCGAGATTAATCGCTTCGCGTGATGGCTTAAGTATAAAATGACACAAGCACTCACAAGGTGTTAAGCAATCTACAATAATGCATATAAATGTGCCACATTCAGTCTGTATATAACTGGTATCAAAGTGACAGGACTTATTGTGGCCACAGAGATAATGATAATCTGTCTGTCGATAGTTTATTTGAACGCCACTATACATTTTTTAGACAGGCAAGGCCAAATGATGCCACTGATGATGCCAATGATAGTAAGTGAAGTGGGGTCCAATAGAATCTCGATTCACGAGAGATGATTACCGCTCGGCAGTTAAAATAATTATGTCGGCCTGTTGGAACTGGATATACACAGGCTGATCCCAGAACGCGACACACTTACGTGAGCCACTATGCCTGGCTTTAATACCTTGTGTACGGTGGTTGCTATCTGGGCGGATATAAAATATATCCTACCACCTTACCTACCTTCGTACGTGGTCATTGCTGCACTTGTGTTAATAAACAGTTAGTTGTTAAGTGAATTATCGACAGGGACAGGTAAATTTTAATTAATTAAACAGTAATGAATATTCTTTTGTAACATCACTTGTCGGCTTCGATGGCTGCTGCAGATGTGGTCGTTTTTAATTTTAGTAATTGGGAAAAATTTACTTTATATTTACATAATTTATTAACATGTGCTTTTTGCAGGTGTAAACTTTATAATAATATAATAATATCTGCCCTGTATTATATACTTGCCTACTGCTGAGCACGGGCCTCCTCTACTACTGAGAGGGATTAGGCCTTAGTCCACCACGCTGGCCTAGAGCGGATTGATAGACTTCACACACCTTCGAAATTCCTATAGAGAACTTGTCAGATGTGCAGGTATCCTCACGATGTTTTCCTTCACCGTGAAGTAAACTTTTAATTAACATAAAATCCAGGAAAATATTTATATAATATGGAATTTTGTTTATTTGATAGATACTTGTGTTATATATTTTTATTGCTTAGTGTAGAATTCGAAGAAACGTGGAAATAGCATTCTTAGTTTGTTCATTTGAAAACCATTTATTTACAAACTGAAATTTCTTTAATACAATACATTATATCAAGAAAAACGGCCAGTACACTACACTTAGTATGGCGTTTAAAGCTATAGAATAATATTAAATATTTTTTATACGTGTAGGGACTAGAAATAACATCTGAAACTCATAAATAGAATATAAATAAGATGTTCTTAAGAAATCCACTCTGCCCCAAGACCTCATTATTATGGTAATCAGTAACAGACATTGCTGTTTTAAATTGATTTAAAATTTACAAACATAATAACAAAAATACTAAACTATTCAAACAATTTTTACGTTTATATTTGTTAAACTATCGTCACATCTGACGATTCCTTAAATTTGTATACATCGCCCATAAATGTACATGAACAAATTCAAAATTTCAAATCGCCTTTGAACTTTTAAGTCTTTATCAAAAATAGTTTTTCTTTGTAAAATAAAATTCAAAGGGTTGAAATTATTTTAGAATAAAAAATAATATTTCAATTGAAGTGAATATATAGACGAGTTTGAAATAAAACTGTTTTACGGATTTTATCGCGGTTTTTATGTTATATTTTCTCCGGACGTTTCGAAGACTGCAGCCTTCGTCGATGTCCATCTCGTGACCACGAAGGATTCAAAGTCTTCGAAATACCGGGAGAAAATCTATAATATAAAAACCGCGATAAAATCCGTAAAATAGTTTTATTTTAATGTCTAATATTCGCATAAACATCAGAAAAATTTATGTAGAAGAGTTGTAAAATTTTAAATTTGTTTAGCTACTTCTGTAGCTCACTATACTTATTATGTAGTTATAATTATAATTACCAAGTATTCTCAGTATCAAATAATAAACTAACTACATTTCACACAGTTCTCGAGTTATCGCTCGTCGTTGAGCGCTCCAATCAAACACCTTTTTCGACCTGCCATCGATATTGCCTTTATTTCTAGTTTGCAGCGCCTCGCAACTTCTCACTTGTTTCCTCTGATTAAACCTTTAGCTATCGGGAAATGGAGCAAAACTGCGACTGCGATGCGGGTGCTACAGAATTTAATATGTTACTAAGACCATTCAGAAAGTACGCGCCATGTGCTTATTACCGTGCGCAAGAAAATCTGACTTTCAATGTAACTACTACAAAAGAGCTATACAATGCGTATACTGTTTTGTGTCATTATAAATGCACACATTAATTAATCTTAATTAAACACTCAAGTCTATTTTATGTACACTAATCTGCCTTATACAAAAATTTTATAAATGTGCAAGAGCATTTGATATACTTCGCAAGAAATCAAAGATCATAACTACAAGCCGCGACCATTATATATAGTCTAAGGTTAAATATAATAAATATTGCTTCGCAGGTTTTGAAAGAACATAACGTCAGATAGTTTGCACGAGCTGTGCAGAAGCATTCTTATATAAGATTGTTACATATTTCACAGTTTACATTATACAAAAATATATATTTGATAATATATGTTTAAATATTGTAGTTTTAAGTAGTGTATTGATCAATAGTTAGTATTGTTAATAGAGACAATATTGTATTAGGTTTAAGGTACGTGTAAGGATATTGTTCACATGATGATGATAAATAAATAAATAAAATACTAAGCGTGATAATTTTTGATAATTATATTTACACTTAGCCATACATTGAATAACATGTAATAACACACTGGTATGCTGGACCCTAAACATCATATAACTAAATAGTATTTTCAAAAAGTCTGCAGGTTTCAGAGCCAAGTCACATATTGAGTTTTCGAAGTTACGTATACAATGTTTATTGATTAACGTCCGCTTTAACTGTAAGGAAAAATATGATGAAGAAAGCTACATACATAAGAATTGTTCATGACAACTGCGAGGGTATGTGAAGGCTCATACTCAGAAACAAAACAAGGCCGGTATTTTTTTTTATATTCGAAATCTTTCACTCATGCAGAGCAATTAACAAAGTTAGTGAATATTTTATTATTACGATATAGCGTTTTTTTAATTCAAAATTCTCTCGACACTGTTTTTATATAAAGCGGCGATAGACTATTTGGATGTAACAGCCAAGACGAATATCCGCAGGTACAAATTCCAAGGGCACATACCTCTGACTTTTCTAAAGTTATGTGAGTATTCTATGTGAATCATCGCTTGCTTTAACGGTGAAAGAAAACATCGTGAGGAAACCTGCATACCTGAGAAGTTTTCTAAAAGAATTTTGAGTGTACGTGAAGTCTTCCAATCCGCACTAGGCCAGCGTGGTTGACTAAGGCCTAATTCCTCCCAGTAGTAGAGGAGGCCCGTGCTCAGCAGTGGGACAGTATATAATACAGGGCTGATATTATTATTGTATACTGTTTATAAAAACGAGCTAACTATTATCTAAAATTTTGCTTATTCTATTGTATAAAAAAACAATTTAGTCGTGAGTTAACCCCGCGGTCGAAGGTGAACGATAACAAACAAATAAATAAAGGAAACTTCCCGATTTAAGGTGTTTGCACGCCGCGCTGTACGATCGAATAGCTCGCGGACGTTATTACCCTTCCTCTAACTTTGGAATGAATAATGACACCTAGTGTTGACATTATCTACACTCACGTTTTATTACAGGTCTTTTACGAAATTAAAAAACTATCTAAATAATATAGCCTAATATTTCGTGGGAATAGTGTAACTTTCAATAAAGTTTTTTTTTAATCAGTTTATACTTCAGAGATTACGCTTTGTGAAACACGTAAGGGATAGGTCACAAATGTAAAACAACATTACTGATAGTAGGTTCCTCATATGTGAGAGTCCGCCTGAGTAGGTACCAACGTAAGTAGCAGTGTGTAGTCACTGTTGTGTTTCGGTTTGTAGCACATTGTAGCCAGTGTAACAACTCGACATAATAATACTAAACATCTCATGTCTCAGGATGGCGGGTGCAGTGAAATTCCAAACAATACCTTGTGATTGAAGGTGTTAGATAGTGTTTCTACTGTTTGTGGGCGGTCGTATCGCTTACTATCAGGCGAACGCCAAGCTCGTCGCGTCATTAAACGCAATAAAAAAAATTCGTCGGTTTCATTGTTTACTTAAATATTCATAAGCGTATCTAACCGAAGCCGATCATTAGGGTCTAGTTATGTAACATACAGGGTACATTGGGAATACATGGACTCACCGGAGAGACCAGCGATACGCGTCACTCGTGATCCATATTACGGGGATCTATATCAAGAATGTAACTTACCGAGTAGTAGCGAAGTGTCCATATAACCCGATTCCTACCGGCTTCCGTTTTAGGTTTATTTACGTTTGTTTTACTATTTGTTTTGCGTTAAATTTGTCGCTATGTTTAAAATAAAGCATTTTTGCCTCGGTTTCCATCCATCCAGTCGTTCCCTCAATGCTGAAGATCGTGACCGCAGAAGGCTGAGTCTATAAGCGCCCTCCATCTGGTTCTATCATCGGCGGCGTGAATTGCATCGTGCTTGAGTTGCAAAGGTTTAGTGGTTTGTTCACTCCATTTAGCCGGAGGTCTTCCACGAGGGCGCCTCGGGTTACCTTTTGAAAATATTA
The DNA here is from genome assembly GCF_014839805.1 of Manduca sexta. NCBI lineage: Eukaryota > Metazoa > Arthropoda > Insecta > Lepidoptera > Sphingidae > Manduca > Manduca sexta. Next base: position 11,843,076 of record NC_051123.1, read on the forward strand.
CCCTTCGCCACTGGTGCCGAGTTAGAGATAAATTCATGCATACGACATTATAACAGTCAGGCAATAACACTGTTAAAATACACAAACCTATTCAATCGGACTTCATACGAAAAACCTAATTAACACTGTTTAAACTGTTAAGCCTTGTTTTCAAAACAAACAGATAATCGGTTCGTCCCGGGTGGACACTGCACGCTATTTGTTTCTTCATAAACTGTAACTAAACAAGGTGACTCGTTATGCCTAATGGACTTCGGATTGTGTTTCCGCTATAATTGCTCTGGATTTGTTGTTCTTTAGTTGTTTTTGTTTAAATGTTCAAAGAGGTCGGCATAATTGTGTTTGGTGAGGGATAGTCATACCTAGGCATCGGAAACTCTATTAAGATCCCACTCTGTTTACAATCAGGTGCAATGGGGCAATTTTGAGTTGCCCAAAAAAAAGGTTTTTTTTTCATTAAACTATAAATCTTCGGATGTTGTTGCAATAAATATACATATAAAACAAATGGTGGCAACAAGACGTTTATATTTCGCTCATACAATAAATATGAAACTGCCATTCGGTACTATTGAACTAATAATAATAATAATATGCAGATGGCCAGATGCAGAAGGCAGTATTGCTGGACACGGCGCGCATTGTGAGGAGATTCCTCACTTTGAATCCCTAACCGCCGGTGGCCTGGGTCTTGCGCTTCGCCATCGGAGGGTCATACATTTTTTATATTTTTATATGCATGTTTTTTTTTTAAATGTATATGTAAAAATGTAAAAAAAAATACCTTTAAAATAAAGAGAATTGACCAATAATAATATCAGCCCTGTATTATATACTTGCCCACTGCTGAGCACGCCTCCTCTACTACTGAGAGGGATTAGACCTTAGTCCACCACGCTGGCCTAGTGCGGATTGGTAGACTTCACACACCTTCGAAATTCCTATAGAGAACTTCTCAGATGTGCAGGTTTCCTCACGATGTTTTCCTTCACCGTTAAAGCGAACGATAAATTCACAAAGAATACACACATGATTTTTTAGAAAAGTCAGAGGTGTGTGCCCTTGGAATTTGAACCTGCGGACATTCGTCTCGGCAGTCCGTGAACTATTGAACTGATAAGCCGATTTTAAAATAATTTTACTGAGAAAGAACTACGTTGTTCAATATCTAGATATACTTTATTCTGATCACTAATAAACAAAAAAAACTATTGAGATAATCCAATTAGTCTATTAGTTCTTGGGTCACACATTACCGCACACAAGATGAAATTGCATTCTAATTCCCGGGGCGGCATGTTACTGAACTCAATTAAAACTCGTGTAACAATACTAAGTAGCAATTATGGTACACCCCCTCTGCACCCCCACCCGCCGATGAGACCCATTACACCGTAACAAAGGATTATATTCAAATAGCTGTTAACCAATTAATAGTTAATTTCTATGTGCTGTGTTAATACCTCGTTTACTTTGTTGCCTCAATGGAATGGAAATTATAGGACTCAAGACTCTGCCACTGCAACTCCTGTAAGCTAGAGTCATCAGAGGCAGTTTATGAGTCATTTGACTATTAGCTATTAGGTTTACGATTCGATTTCGATAGAGTATCATTATGCACGAGTATTGATGACAATTTGGCTGCGATAATACCACCAAAGGCTTCACGTCAAACAGCCACTTACTAAATTAATACATACATGTTTGATAGACTGAGTTACAAGGAGACTATATTATTGACCCAATGACACACACACGCACACACCTTTTATGTTCGAAAGGGCAGGCAGAGACGCAACTAATGCAACTTCTTTTCGCCATGTGTATTCTGTCCCATAATGTATTAGAAGGCGAGCTAGTCGCCATATCTATGTCAGACAAAGAATCAAGAATAAATAAGTTTTGTTTCTTGTTCATTATAGGATCCTAAATATAAAATAAAATGTTTACAAGAGTACTTAAATATTCATTTTTCGCAAGATAAGAATATGTAACGTATAAAAATTTATGACAGACTAAATTTATTCCGCGACTGAGCGTCGAGGTGTTTTGAATATTATACAGTTTTTCGCCTTGTATGTCGAGGCCCACTTGTATTTACATTTTGAGTGACGACATGTACTATAATGAATATTTTCGTCCATCGAAAAGACAAGAAAAGTTTAAGGTTTTACATATATTTTTGAATATCTTCCTGAGGATGAAGTTAATTAAAATTAAAATAAATCTGTTACGACAGACAGCTTGTTTAAATACTTTAATTAGTTCAGTTATTCGCAGATGTAAACTCCACTAAAATCTTTTTTCATTTACCTCGTTATAATAGCAATTATAATTAAAGCTTAAATTTCATGAAACTGGAACACAGCAGAGACTACACATTGCTGCTTGGTGGCAGAAATAGACATTGCGGTGGCACCTATCCTACTCTCAGACATTGGAGACCTACCACCAGTAAAAAAATTGGAATTAAAAAGTCACATTCCCCTTTGGTAGCGAAAATTATGCTAACTTGTTAACTAGATGTACACTGACTGATCCCTCATCAGGACGAACTAACACGTGTTAGGTAATCATTGTCCTATAGAATAATAGGTAATATAACACCGCCACCAACCCCCTCCACCCCGTAACCATCTTACTATATTCCGTTAGATAAATTGCTACGTCTAGCACAATACATAACACTATGTTAAAAATTTATAGAGAGAATTCGTTATACATAAAATATTATCACACCAAATTCCTACCTCATTCGCCCATATTTTTAAACTACTAACCGCAAAGTGTCACTAATATAATGTTATACAAACATGCATTTATCAGCGCTAGAGAGCACAGGCTGACAAATGGCCGCCGCGGTCCCCCCATAAATAACACAGGTGACAGAAAAACTACGACTACCCACATTGTTCATGCACTCGCTCTGAACCGCAGAGACTCTTGAAATATTGTCTGTAGAGTTTGCATGGTCTTAACTTGAATAAACAGTACGGGCAAGTCACATAAAACAATATGAATAGTGTTGAGTTTTATACAGTTCTTCTGTTGATGATGAGCCAGTACTCAACCACATAAAATTAAAATAGGCGTTACAGGAATGATATTTATTCACATACGACAAAAACCTCTCAACTGACAAGTTTATAAAACATTATATCGAAGGATCGGAATTCAAATAATTAAAAATCAAAACTAAATTGTACCAAAAAGTATTTGCGTCGCCAACATCTTCCGAGTCGAAGGGTCCATATAACCGGATTACTGCCGGCGTCCATTTATGCAGAATTTATGTTGAATCTAATTATCATCAGACAGATTTGCAGACGGCTTTTATCCATATTAGTACCGATATGTTATGTTGGCTTCGCTTTCAGAAAATTTCGCATTCGCCACTGCAGCTGTCAGTACGTAAGTTTGTATCTTAACTACCAAAAAAGAAGATAATTGTGAGAAGAGCACGCAATAATAATACACTTATAATATCGCTACACTTTGAACTGGGTTACGATATATATATATATTCATTAATACGGGCTCAGCAAAAGACTATACGACATTTGATGGCAGAGAGATGTCCAGATAGTAGATAATTACACCTCACCAATCGACACAATTATGCCTGTTCTGTAAATAGTTAGGTGAAACATTTACCACGGCCGATACAAAAAAATCATATATATTTAAATTTATTCCATCTATAATACATACAGAAAAAAGCCAGTCTCTAATCGAATAAACCAAATCATAACACAACCAATATCATTCTTGTACCAAAACAAGGAATAGCGCGCCCTCCCGAGGGAGACGAGCCCAATTCCACCGAACAAGGCAACTTCTCGGCTTCTATTAATAACGCTAACGTATGGACGGATCTACGTATGGAGATCTCTGCAGTGTGTTGGCAATGTTGGGTTGTTATAAATATTATTGGTTACAGTGTATCATAATCCGCTCATGTCAAACAAAATGTTTTTGTTAGTATGGCGATGTAGAGTGTACATAGGGTTAGGGACTCGGTCCAATGCTTCCTTGGATGATGCTATACTCCCGAGAAATATTGGACCGAAAGGCCGTTGAAACCAATAAAACTTCACCCCACGGTGATAGTAGAGATATTGCGTATTTTCCCTGCGAAATAAGAGTGGTAACGTAATGGCCGTTTTCATGGATTCGAAATACAGCGGACGCGGCGGGACTGCAATGCGACCTTGGCGTAAACAATATATATACTGGTTAATATAAAATATGTCGTATAAAGGCGTCGCGCTCGACGCTAGACTTCACATAGAGTCGAGAGTCACCGTCGCGTCGCCCAGTCCGCTGTTTGGCGAAATCATAAATCATTTAACACTGTCATGATATATAGACAAATTTACATAGGCATCCCCTAACAATCCATCTGGCCAAGTCATGCAAAGATGTAAGAAAGGAGGTGCGACAATGTAACCAGCAGAATTAATGTATTTCTTTGTAATGATATTATTTTCTTGGTCCTTAATATTTATTTTATTTCATTTCTGATTCCTAACAATTTCTATCCAAAAGTTTGCAATATAATCCAATAAAATTTGTATTATTTCACAGCCTTTACATTCATAAAATGAAATAAAAAATATAAATAGTAGGAGGCCTGACATCTATCACTACTATCGACTATCACTTACCACCAATTTTGTAGCAATCAAACTATCATGCACTTTACTGTTCCTGTTCGGAATGTATGTAGAAAAAACCAACCAGAGGAACTGTGTATAAATTTAAATGATGAATGATTTTTTTAATATAATTTCCTTCTGAAACGAGTCATAAAAATATTAAAAACGTATGTTTGTTTATGAAAAAAATATGAACATATTTAGTTTTAAAAACCGGAGATTTTTTTGGCAATTCGTTTGATTCATACATTATTAAAGTACATTTGTGAGTAAATATTAATAGCTCTCTATATTTTTATACTAATTTACTCTGTTTATATTCGTGACTCCAACGTCACTCTGCCTCTATAAGTAATCATAGTATAATATTATGGTAAATAAATAATAGATGATTGGAATAATTATATTAAATCTGATTAATAATTTTAAGAACTCGACATATTCAAAAGGTACGCATTCACAGGACTCTAACAGTTAGCAAGATAAATAACGTATTTTCTCTCATTATATTCAACACTTATATATAGCATAATGACCAATCCACAAACAATTAGCAGTTAGTACACCCATTTCTCGCCCTATATTTATTAAGAAATGTATCCAAAGTAACAACTGTTCTTTAAAGTGAATAACCGAAATAACTATTACCTTAAATTTAGCGTCCCCACCACCCCCTTTCGCCCCCTATTCATCTAGAAATGAATCCAACGGATCGACTGTTCTGTGAGGTGAACGACCGAAATTTTAATTAACATAGGCAGCCACCGAGACGTGGCAGCAGCCAGCAATAACCGGTGTGACCCGAACTACACTAATGTGTACCTCGTAACACCACGCTGAAGGCCGCCCCATGATATTTGAAAGGTGTAGTTCAATTTTGGCATGAATTAATTTATTTGGCTGTAAAACTCAAAATAGTAATTGATTGTTTGGCGAGTGGCAATTACTTGGACGACGTTCAGTCTCCCTCTGTATCCAATTAACTTTAGTTGAAATTTACTAGTCTGTAGAATGTGTTCTTACAGTTTAAATTGTCATTTAATAGATATATTCTGTTCACAGGTTTCCTCATTTAAAAGACAGCTAAAAATATCTGTTAAATATAATATGTTTATTATTAATATCATTATTTGAGACTTAAGCATTAAAGTTCGTAAAATGTTATATTTATTCAGTTAATAGTATTGTTGTAGTTTTGGTTTTTGAGTATTATTTTATTGTAATATTTTTTTCTCTAATAATTGTTATTCTATTTCGAATATTTATAGTAATTAAGCCGGAATTGAAATATTTCTTGCATGTTGTGTTCACACTAAGAAGGTTGTTCACCTTTGTAAATAAACATTTGTAGACTTTACTACCAGTTCTATGAACCATAAACATGAATCGCTTAGTCACAGATTCTAATTATTTTGAGACAACAAAAGATATTGTGATGCCCCATCTACATTTTAATATTGTAATCTATGAACCATTTTTTACTTTTCTTATTTTTAGATAAAGGTTTTTCAATTTTCAATTTTTCAATATGTTGTTTTGTATTTAATCACTTGAGTTACAATAAATGAAACGGTTTATACTCATCATCGGGATCGTTTTATTCATCCAATCTACCATCCTCACAATATATTTATAAATGAAATCAAAATCTCCGCGAGACACTTGATAGCAAAGCGTTCGCACATAGTAAACAATACGCAGAAATTAAAAAATATCGCATTGTGCCTTTCTCTTTGGTTTCGCGGAGAAAGTGCCTTATTTATATCGCCGAACCTTCGTGAGGGGCGATTGAGCCATTGGGTGTCACATGTTGGGTCCACCGTGCCTTTCGACCAGACGTTGAACCGCCCCGACAGATGCTATACGTCGGGCGACTGCTTGCCGAGTCCCTAACAGTATATACTACATCCTACAACTCCGCGGTGACCATCTTCGGCGCATCAAGGATGGCTGCGGGCTTCCTCTGACGGAAGTGTCTGTTGGAATCCGCAACGGCCCCTGCGTGGAGCCGCCTAACTGCATTGCCGTCTTAAGGTTTTAAAATGTCAGATACAGAGTTATTAATACCTATCATGGCAGAATTCGGCGTTCGAAAAACCCACATACTTGAAAAAATATTTTTGTAAGCAATGAAATGTATTGAAATTAAATTTCATTTGAACTTTGTGTGTGAATAGAATAATCCATAATTAGCATGGAATGTTATAACAATTACTGATAAAGCAATAGGAGAAACAAAATCTTTAAGTAGATTCTATCTACAACTCAATCTACGTAAAAGCCTGTGTTCAGGATGAAACTGTAGAGGGTATAAATAGTAGAATAATAATATTATATCTATAAATATAAAAGTTTTTAAAATCATACAATACTGCCAGACACTAATGCGGTAAAATAAAATACGCTTTACATAGTACTATAGATTAACAAAATGTAACGTTTACCTCAATATTCCTAATCTCTTACCTCAACACATATCTGAAGCACATAAAACCCCAATCTACCCTACAATTCTTTATCGCACACATTGTCTTGTTTAAGGTGAGTGGGTGCGGGGAAATTGCACCTAATGTTGATTGGATTCGTTTGTACGAGAGGCCGGCGATGGTTTGCAGCAATATGCGGCCCCAGTGATTGATTTTGAGGTTAAGTTTCATTCACTATGGTAATAAGTTGTTTCAACTTTGCGATGTCGGTAAAGTATTCTGATACTGATTACTATAAAGTGACTAAAGGTATTGATCATAGTTTAGCATTAGCGCATGTTATGGCCCGTCTTAAGTTCTACCCCAAATCAAGCAATCTGTTGTTGAAACTTATCCTATAAAATTTTCTACTGAGTTCTACAATATGCTTGAAATATGACATTGTACATCATCAAAGATTTATTTTTAGCTGCTAACAAATATACAATCGCTCGCTAATCTATAATATAAAAATGAATCGCTGAATGTCTTGCTAAGTGCAAATCTCGAGAGCATCTGAACCGATTTCCCTAATGTTTTTTTTATAATATTCCTTGAAGTACGAGGATAGTTCTTACGGAGAGAAAAATTTAAAAAATTGCCTGAAAAAGTCTAAAAACAACACTTCTATATTCCCATACAAAAGATTCGTAATAATACTTAAAGGTCAATTTGAACTTTAATACCATACCATAAAGTTTAATTTTTGGTCGAGGGGTTCCGGGAAGACAAAACAATTGAGTGACGTTTAGTATTGTGCTAATATTAATGTCAATATGTCGACCGTTAGGCGGTACGAAGTTCGCCGGGTCAGCTAGTAACTTTCATAAAGATTTTTTATATTACATTTACGCGAATGTTTGACATGGAAATACAACTAGTAATGTTATCTCGGTTTTTTATAGTTCAATTTTCTCCCGAAGTTTCAACGACTTTGCAACCTTCATTATTACGGGACGGACTGAGGTGTTGGTCCAGAAAGTCAGTCATAATATTACCATTTATTTTGAAGCATATTTTATTTGTGGTCGGTTAAAACATTTGTTTGATGAGCAGCATTTACTCAGAAGTTGTGGAACAGGTCCTACAAATTGTATATCAACCTGTTTTAACCAACCTGACAACAGCAGTCTAGTTTCAGGATTCCTAAACACACAATTCTGTAATATCTCTGAAGCGTACCAGAAGTAATTTAACATACAAATTTAAATAAGCAAATAATTCCTCGCCGTGTACTTAAATATGCTCTCTGTACTCTATCTGGCGTATTGTAAATATTGTATTTGAAGCGGCGTGTACAGCAATAGAACATGACATTCTACAAAGCGGCAAAATTTTTTTAAACTTTCTCTTTTTACAATTTTTTTAATGTTTCTGATGAATTAAACTTAACAAAATAATAGCAATAAAAAAAGCGCCGCTTATTTGGTTTTGGCACGAACAGTCGAGACGAATGTCCGTAGGTTCAAAACCCAAGGGCATACACTTCTTTTCTTAAAGTTATGTGTGTTTTTTTCGTGAATTGTCGCTTGCTTTAACGGTGAAGGAAAATATCGTGAAAAAAACCTGCATACCTGAGAAGTTCTCTATAAAAATTTTGCGGGTGTGTGAAGTCTACCAATCCGTACTAGGCGAGCGCAGTGGACTAAGGCCTTATCCCTCTCAGTAGAGGAGACCCGTGCCCAACAGTGCGATAAAAGGTTGTAGCGTATACATAAATCTATACATACTGATATTACGCGTGTATAAAATAAGACAAAAACTATAGGTTGGGATTTTGTACGATCATTGTACTTTCGTTTCAGCTACATTCATTAATCTCTTTACACAAGCTTTACAAAGAAATTGTACTATTTATATTAAAATTTCTATTTTTGTAATGACAATGAACCACACTGGATGACATATAAGGGAGCTTGATGAAAATATACTCACATTCGTATCTACAAATGATAATATGAGGCAGGAGCGAAGGTTCCATATAATCCGATTCGTGCCAAATTCCCTCTAGTCTTATGAAAATCTAATATTCACTGGAAAGTTTTGCAGACTGCATTTATTCATATTAGTAATATATAATATATGTTTCATCGGATTTCCTTTCGGAAAATTTCTTTCACCACTGCTGTGAGGACGCGAAGCGCGCCCGAAAGCACTGTGTCCGTAATTTCAAATTTTTCATGGCTTTGTTCAACTCTATTTATCTGACAGGCAAATAAAGTAAAATTGTATCTCAATATTAGCCAATCACAGCTTTATGTCGACGCTACACTCAAAAATAGACTTATTATCACAGCATTGTTTTGTAATTGGTTAAGTAACGTTTGTGAATACGTGCATATGACTTTTTGAAAAATAACCTTTTTGACATCATATCTACGACATGATAAGGTAAATATACACGAATATAATTTCTAATCAAATTCCGTTTAATTCATCGCAAACAGGCCGTCGGTCGACAGTTTAATCTGCCATTTCATTACGTTGAACCGTTCGTAGAATCGACTCTAATGTCTTTTCATCTGGTGCAATTATCGATTATTTTACCATTGGATAGAGTATAGACTAAATCTCGAGCGACTAAATACCATAGTAGGACGCTGGTGTTAGGTCCACGTAAGTGTCTATCCGGTTCAAAAAGGCCGGCATAATTTTGTCGATTGGCAAAGGATAATCGTCTCTCATCAGTAGATACTCTATCTAGCTCCACTCGACTTACAATCAGGAGCAGTTGAGTCACATTGTTTAATAAGAGACTGTACCAACATTTATCAAAATGATTGCATTAACAATACATTGTGTTGCAAATGTGAGAAGCTTTTTTTTAAATTTTTGGAACAATATGGAGGAATACCTAGTAGGATATAGTAGAATAGGCCTAATCCCTCTCAGTAGTAGAGGAGGCCCGTGCCCAACAGTAGGATAGTATATAATACAGGGCTGATATTATTATTATGGTGGAATACCATAGATATCTTTAAATGTATAATACTTCAGGTACAGTCTCCAGAGCCAACAAAAAAATAAAAAGCTCGTCACCTTCAATCGGAATATTTTATGAGATGTCGTCAGTCAACACGGTTCGTTGGCGGCACGTCTCACAATATCCTTTGTGTTTCTATTTAAACGGCACGTCCAGTAATGTAGGACCCTCGAAGTCGACGCACACCCTCTGCTGAGATCGTATTATTAACTGAATGCGGGGGGTGGGGGGTGTCAATATTATTGGCTATTCAAATATTGGAATGCGCTTGGGAGAGACCCGCTTAGAGACGAGGCAAACAAGATTGGATTAAGTAATTTTTATATAACGTAATGATACGATAGGCAAGAAGTTTGTTCGGTAAACGCAGCACATGCAAAAACTCTGTTATGCTTAAAGGGTTAAGCATAGGAATCACAAGCATTATGCCTCTCCGATAATAATAATGTGACAGCGAGGAGTTTCTTCAATCGGAGTAATAAGCGGTACGCCCTGTAGTATGTAAAAGTATATAAATTGTAATATGCAGAGTAATTTAATGAAGAAATTTACACCATATACATGTCTCTACATCAATCCTAACTTTACATGGCCTATACTAAGCACGGCCACCTTGGATGTACGATACTAAACTCGTCTGAGTCTATAAACATATAGAAAAGGCTCTTTTCCTGCAGCACAGTTAGTGTAATCAGTCCCCCTCAGCGTGTTAGATAGTAAATCTATTGCCATAAGAATATGATTTATTTTGTAGGAAACTTTCCATCTTTTCAATTCACAAAATTTAATGACTCATTCTGGAAATCGAACCCCATCTCTCCCAATTAAAACGAGCAATCACTAAACTAATGACTATAAACTATATTTCTTTCATAATAAAGAAAAACTCTTAAAACATTTCAATGCAACCAACTCAACGACTTACATTATTTCGAATGAAAAATGACAAAGACTTTTTGTTGCAAATAACATTACCATGTAAAAGAGTTGATTTATGTGCGAATGGCTTTAAGAATGTCATGATCTGATTGATTAATGTGTACAATGAGAGTTCAAACTCGCTAAAAGGGTTCAGGCGAAATAAATTACTAGGTGATAGCTGTTCTATGCTGGGTCGTATAATCACATAAGTAGCTGAATAAATTCAAAACTTCAAATCGCTTGTACATCATCATCATCGACCGCAGGATGTCCACACTGCAGAATATGAACCCCCCCCCCCCCCCACCCCCCCACCCAAAGATTTCCAGATCGACCTATTGGAAGCAGCCTGCATCCAGCAACCTCCCGCTACTTTTATTTGATCTGGACTTATTATTATTATTTAGACTTTAATCGCTTGTACGCATTAATTAAATTGAATCATTGTGATAAATAAAGTAAATTTTCATATTTTTTTGGGGAGTAAAATGGAAGAACACAATCTTACAGAGGCGGTTTAAAGTTTTGATTTGTTCAGATACTGTAGCTGATTGTACACTATTCAATTTATTTCTGCCGCCAACCAGTATAAAAAATATTGTGTTTCGGTTAGAAGAGCATCGAAGTCGAGGTAAAGAATATAACGCAATACGACTTAGTATTTTTTGTTTTTTTTTGTTATTCAAAAGTAGGTTACTTAGCCAGAAGGATACAAAAGATAATAAAGCTAGCTCAGATCCTTAAGACGGCAAAACTAAATGTCACAAAATTCACTTAAATACTATAGACACACATAACTTCTTTTTAAAAAAGAGTTAAATAACCAGTTACATTAAATGTCTACCACAACGCATACCGCGCTTCTAATCTGTACTTATATCAGTCCCATCACTATCCCCGGGACGCCCCATTTGCAATAACTTATTGCCTTTTATTCCCGTATCCCGCCCCTCCCTCCGCGTCTCTATTCACCCTTTCCCTCCCTATCCCGTCCCGTGATCGTATGGCATAATTTAGGTTAATGCCGGATGAATCGACGAGCCTGATTATTCAGCATGCGGTTCCTAGTCAAGGCGATGTTTACACGCTTATTTGATCTTATAGGTTTACTGTGACCAATTAAGCTCATATACTCCGATATTTACTGATAGTAGGCCTCTTATATGTGAGAGTCCGCCTGGGTAGGTACCACCGCAATGTCTATTTCTGCCGCCAAGCAACAGTGTGTAGTCATTGTTTTGTTCCGGTTTGCAGGACATTGTAGCCAGTGTAACTACTGGACATAATGAGACGTAATATCTCACGACTCAGGATAGCGAGCGCAGTGGAATACCAATACTTTGTATCTCAAGGTGTTGGATGGTGTTTCTACTGTTTACCGGCCGTCGTATCTCTTACCATCAGGCGAACGGAACCTCGTCTCGTCATACAAAGCAATGAAAAAACACATTCTGTTTAGAGTACAACAACTTCTACACAGGTTTATCTAAGTCGTGTCTACATTCTTTAATCGATTTATAAAGTCTAGCGTTTGATTTAGGAAACATTGTTCAATAAACTTCGTATTGGGTCCCTCGATATTCAATTTTTCATTGCAATTTTGCATTTGCATTCATTTTTATTGCAAGCTCGTCTCGTCATTCACAGCAATAAAAAATATATATATGGCGACTGAACGCACGGTAAAGATTGAGTGTCCTCATTCTAGCCCTCCCTACACCTTGAGATATAAATGATTTATATGTGTTTTGTTTTATAATGAGAGTCATAGTCGTGATATATATGTGTATATTGATATATTAGTCTTATGTGATAGGTTATTGGAGTTTGTGTACTTTCCCGGCGAGTATGATAAGGATATGGTCTTTATTTATTTTATATCGTCGTGACAAAGTGTACACCACTAGTCGTCTGTGTACTAAAAACCGAATGCATTGTAAGATCTCTGCGTTTTCTTTCACAAAACATCTTATTGTAATAAAGTGGGTTCTAGAGCTTTTGCCCACAAAACTTGGTCTTCTCTTAACTTTGAAATTCTTATAAAGTATTGTCAAGTGAACAGATTTCCTCACGATATGCGTTTCACTGCAAATACTAATTAACAATTATTAATAATACACAAAACAAAGAATATAATTCTGAGACATGTGCTCTATGAGATAACAAACTCAGAAAATATGTCATCCGATGTAAGCCTCGTTGACGGCCGGACTATAATTAATTTTATTACCTAACCAAGTAAATAAAAACCTACTTTACAGCCGCCACTTTTGCTTTTTCGTTTTATAGTTTATGTTATTAGTAAAAGAAATTAGTTCCATATTTTACCGCAATATGGCGATATTTTTGTCATCCTGGTTATGCTATAATAATACTAATGACATGTTCATAATCCTCTCGGACGCAGACAGTGAGTGCAGACGAGCGTTCATTAAATATAATTAATTATAAAATATTTTAACGCGGTTAATTATTTCGTGTTGACATGCGGGAGGATTAATTAATGTTTACTTGAAATCGTTTACTTTTAATACATAAAATGTAAAGGTACCGGTGATATTTATGAATAACATTACCAAAAATAAATGCAGATAGGCTTATTTACAGCATAATTTATAATAATATATGTTTTTTTTCAATATTTTTAATAAAACCCGACAAATTGCTGTTTATGTGGTGTGCCAGTGTTCAGGTGTTCAATGGTGGACAGTATATAATACAAAGCCGATATTATTACAGTGTAATTGCCTTACTGACCCTTTTGCATGAGGAATGAGAAGTAAGAGTAGATTGCCGGGCTTATAAAGCTCTGATCGCACAAAACGTAGTAAAGCTTCCATTCACGCCGTTTTTCTGTGATTTTCCTTCTTCTATAAAAAGATACATCGCGCATTTTCCGTTCATTTTCAATCTTTTCTTTCCCAGTGTTCAGTGCCAATAACTGATGCCGTGCCAATAATCCGACCCATGGCTTCGTATATTAAATTGTTATTCGATTTTTCATTTCCTTTTGCTGCAGTATTTCCCTATGTTTTGCTTTAGGGTAAATATTTATGCTTTCGTATTCCCTGCGATTTGAATATGAAAAGAGGCTAGTAGGTTGACTACGTTGTGTTCGTTTTTCTAACGAGACGTGAAATATAGGAAGGGGACCTACATTTTCAATTGCCTTTTTACACTTACACGATTAAATGAGTACACCGGATTTGTGTAGTACGGATTTTATGTGTAGTAACGAGAGGGTTGGTGTTCCTCGATAGAATATAATGTTGGCTTTCCACCAGCTACCCAGAAAATACATCATCATCATCAGCCACATAAAGTTCACTGCTAACCATAGGCCTCCTCTAAAGTTTTCCAGATGGACCTGTCGAAATCGGCCTGCATCCAGCGTGTTCCTACGACCTCTGTCAAGTCGTCTGTTCACCTTGCAGGTGAACGTCCATGGCTGCGCTTGCCAGTACATGGTCTCCACTCGAGAACTTTTTTGCCCCATCGGCCATCAGTTACCCACAAAATACGCGCGTTTGAAACATACATACATACATAGTATCACGGCGCTATCCCATAGGGGTAAGCAGAGAATATGGATTGCCACTTTGCACGATTCTGGCATATTTTTGTCGCTTCCTTCACTTTCATCAATCTTTTCATACATTCCCGCCGGTTCAGGGTAATTTTGGAATATTCCATTACAATTATGATAACTGGAATAATCATCCCTCGTCAGTCGAAATTCTGTCTGAGCCCTACTCCATGTATCATCAGGTGCAGGGCACCTATCCAATGCCTAAATAAAATTGCACCGTGTATCTGAAATACAACTCATCGACATAGGCTCCTACAGAACACTATAATTAGGAAAACAGTAAACCTGTCGACGTGTGAAGCGGGTAAATATATTTTTACCTTTTTAGAATGACGATTGTGAATATACTATTGTAATATTTGACTACTGTCTATTGGACAATATGCGTCACGTTTCCATATGGGTGTAAGAGGGGTGTAGAAGATCACCCCTGACTTGTGGACAGTTAATGTACACTACCTACTTTAGGTATATATAGGTATGTAACAAAAACACTCCGTACAGTTAATAAGTTTGTATAATGTCCACACAACACAGAAGGCACAATTTACAGAAGGCACAAGCACAATATACAGTTTATAGGAAGAAGCGATAGATAGTCAGGTATTACAGCACACAGCACAGAAAATTAGAAGGAAGAATAAGCACTAATGTCTATTAGCAATATGCTTCGCGTAAGCGGTAGTGGTAGCGAGAAGCGAGTAGCGAGTAGCGTACGTTCCGCGTCTGTTACAAGTCTCGACTGTCAGGTCAGCTGGCAATGTCATGTGACGTTGCGGCGCGTGCGCACCGCACCGTACCTCGCCCCGCTGACACCTTGTACGTAACGGTAAATCCTTACGCTGGAGATGTGTCACTGCTCGATAGCTGATGTCGCTATCGACGTCGACAATCCGTTACGCATCGAAGTAATTTATTATGCTTTTATTATATATTTTAATATTAAGATTTTTGTAAATAGTGTTAAGTGTTAGTGTAAATAAATTTATAGAATGTAAATATATACTTTATATGTAAATAGATAATTTATATATAAAATCATGTTTAGTGTAGGGAAGTTGCCTACACCACCCCCCTCCAGAGACCGTCAAGGGCGATAAAAATCTGTGAATTTCACCCGACGTCCGGAACGAGTGACGTACTCCTTTGGAATGTCTGGTGAGGTTTCGTCGTTATGGTCAGACAGTATGAAGGCCGGTTTAATTCGGTCTATCGATACTGTGACCGCCTTGTTTTTAAATAATATTTTAAAAATTTTATCCCCCCTAGACAAAACTTCATGTGGACCTGAATAAGCCGGTTGCAGTGAACCACGTGATGCGTCTTCACGAAGGAAAACGTGATCACAGGTGGCGAGGTCCTTAAAAATAAAAGTTTTCGGCTTACCGTGATGAGTTGTTGGTGTCGGTTGCAGTTTTTTGGCAAAACTTCTAATACGGGCAATAAATTCGGAGGTATCCGTGGTTCCCGGTGTAGTAGGGTCGAAAAATTCGCCCGGCAACCTTAATGGTTCGCCGTACACCAATTCGGCTGAGGAAGACTGAAGGTCTTCTTTAACGGCAGTTCGAATACCTAACAGCACCCACGGTAGTGACTCGGTCCATCTATCATTCCCATGGCATACGATTGCGGCTTTGAGTTGCCGATGAAACCGCTCCACCAGGCCATTGCATGCCGGGTGGTAAGCTGTCGTCTGCTTATGCTCGAATCCGGCTATCTTAGACAAACATTGAAAGAGGGCCGACTCGAATTGGCGGCCACGGTCAGTTGTAATGTTTGTAGGACAGCCGAATCGAGCTATCCAGCCTGACAGTAAGGTTTTGGCAACCGTCTCCGCTGTGATGTCTTCAATCGGTATTGCTTCCGGCCATCGCGTAAAACGATCTACTGCTGTCAGGCAATACCGATACCCACATGAGAGAGGTAGGGGTCCCACAAGGTCAATGTGGATATGTTTAAAGCGTGCCCGGGGTAAATTGAACGTGCCTAGTGGAGCCGTCACATGACGACTTACCTTGGCACGCTGGCATGGAATACAGGATCGTGCCCAGTCTCTGCAGTCCTTACGTATTCCTGGCCACACGTAACGTTCGGCAATTAACTTAGCCGATGCATTGGCGCCAGGATGACTGTATGAATGCAGGTTATCAAAAATCTGCTTCCGGAAGAACTTTGGCACGAATGGTCTAGAAGTCGGCGTACTGACGTCGCAATACAAGGGTACCCGACTTCCAGGTACTTGAAGTTTCTCCAGACGCAGTGATGAACCCTCCTCTAATAACTTAGAGAGTTCAGGGTCTGAAGCTTGGCCCTTAGCTAATGTTTCGAGGTCGACTACTACTCCCAGTTCTTCAATTCGCGACAGGGTATCGGCTACGACATTGTCTTTCCCTGATATATGACGGATGTCGGTCGTGAATTGTGAGATAAAATCAAGGTGTCTATACTGCCTTGGCGAACAGTTTTTCTTCCTTTCGTGGAAGGCAAAACTGATCGGCTTGTGGTCCGTATAGACAACAAAATGCCGGGCCTCGAGCATATGCCGAAAATATTTGACTGCTTCGTAAATGGCAAGCAGTTCCCTATCATACGGTGAATATTTCACTTGAGAAGGGCTTAACTTTTGGGAGAAGAAAGCTAAAGGCTGCCACGAGTCATCCTTTAGCTGTTGGAGAACTGCACCAATCGCCTTGTCCGACGCATCAGTCACTAGGGCGAGTTTTGCAGTGCAGTCCGGATGGGCTAAAAGAGCGGCGTTAGAGAGGCTCTCTTTACAGGCTTCGAAGGCTACTAGGGCGTCACCTGTTAACTCAATTGGATGTGATCCTTTAACCGACCCAGTCAGTAACGCGTGCAAAGGAGCTTGAACTTGGGCAGCATGTGGGAGAAATCTCCTATAAAAATTTAGCATGCCCAAAAATGCTCTTAACTGCCGCACGTTTTTCGGGACGGGGAAATCCTTAATAGTCTGGACCTTGGCGTCAAGTGGTCGGGAGCCTCGTTCGGAGATACTATAACCTAAGAAGGTTACCTCCTCTGCCCCGAAAACGCACTTTGACGTGTTAATCACCATACCGTAATCCTTCAGTCTGCCAAAAATGATACGGAGGTGCTCTTCGTGCTGTTTAAGGTCTCGTGAAAACACTAAAAAATCGTCTAGGTAACAAAATACAAAATCAAGGCCCCTAGTCATCTCGTCCACGAACCGTTGAAAAGTTTGGCCCGCGTTACGAAGACCAAAGGTCATAAATGGGAATTCGTATAATCCGAATGGTGTGGTGATCGCCGTTTTAGGAATATCGTCTGGGCTGACAGGTATCTGATGGTAAGCTTTTACCAGGTCTAAGGTGCTGAAGATTTTGCAACCAGCTATAGAATGGGCAAAATCGTGGATATGCCTAATCGGGTACCTGTCTGGCACAGTGCGAGCATTCAACATGCGGTAGTCACCACACGGACGCCAACCATTGTCCTTTTTCGGCGCCAGATGTAACGGCGAGGACCATGGACTTTCCGAAGGTCTGGCAATCCCACTAGCAAGCATAGATTGGAATTCTTGCTGGGCTATTTTAAGTTTGTCAGGCGCGAGACGACGGGGCGATGTGGAAACTGGAGGCCCTGGTGTCGTGCGTATGTGGTGTACAGTGTTATGAGGGATTATCCGATGCGTACCAGCTGGTCGAGTAATCTCTGGGAACTCATTAAGAATTCTATGGTATGAGGTGTTCCCGGTTGCGACTTTAATAGAATAAAGGCTGCGACTATCAACTACAAGGCTAGCTACGGTAGTTACAGAGGTGGTATTATCGACTAGGCGCTTATTTCTACAGTCTACCATAAGGTTGTAAAAATTAAGAAAGTCTACGCCTATGATAGGCTTTGATACGTCTGCTACTACAAAACGCCAGGTAAAAGTTCTACGTAAGCCAAAATTTAAGTCAAAATGAACATAGCCGTATGTCGAGATGGTGGACCCGTTGGCAGCGCAGAGTTGAAACCCCGTTGGAGCACGACGATCACGCAGTGACGAACGTGGGAAGACACAGAGGTCGCTTCCGGTATCGACCAAAAATTGCGTCTTCGAGGTTCGGTCAGTGACAAAAAGGCGACCAGAAGAAGATGGGCAATCGTCAGTCGCCATTACCGACTGCCCTTCAAGTTTTCCGCCTTATAGTCGCAGGGGCGGACGCATTTGCTGGCCCTGTCTGCAAACTTGCCGTGGTACCAGCAAAGTGGGTATTTTCGGTAGTTGGACTGTGACCGTTGTCTTGAAGATGATCGGCTACGGGGTCGAGCAGTTCGGGATCTGGATCTGCCACTTCTCTGAGACGTCAGCTTCTGAAATTGCCTCCGGAGTTCGGCTACTTCTCGCGTCAAATCACTGAGCACTGAACTGGGACTTCCTTGACTCACGGAGGCGACGCTTGGAGCTGCCGTAGACAAGTCGTTGACTCGATCCGCTAAATCGGCCAGATCTTCAAGCGATGCTGTACCTGGCTGACCTGCAAGTACTGTCTGGATGCCATAAGGGAGACGACTGATCCATATGGTTTTCAGAAAGTCGTCTGGAACATCGGACCCAGCGAGACTTTGCAAGTGTCGAAGGAAGCGGGACGGTTTTCGGTCACCGAGCTCTTCATGCATGAGTAGCTGCTTAAGCTTCTTCTCATTCGACTCAGTTAATCGCTTAATGAGCAGCGCTTTTAGTGTCTCGTATTTATTTTCCGCTGGTGGTTTTATAATAATATCTTTTACCTCTTTCGAGTACTTATTGTCCAGTTGGTTAATGACATGATTAAATTTAGTTTGATCGCTGGTTATCCTATTAATAGCGAATTGCCCTTCCACTTGAGCGAACCAAATCTCCGGTTCTTCAGGCCAAAAAGGTGGAATGCGTACGCTCAACTTGTACACCTCGCCATCACGATCTATCGACACTTTCTCCTCACTAGCTGTCGACGGTGCGCCACGTGCTTTTTCCATTTTGAATTTTGTCCGTTTGGAGGTCACCAATGTAAGAGGGGTGTAGAAGATCACCCCTGACTTGTGGACAGTTAATGTACACTACCTACTTTAGGTATATATAGGTATGTAACAAAAACACTCCGTACAGTTAATAAGTTTGTATAATGTCCACACAACACAGAAGGCACAATTTACAGAAGGCACAAGCACAATATACAGTTTATAGGAAGAAGCGATAGATAGTCAGGTATTACAGCACACAGCACAGAAAATTAGAAGGAAGAATAAGCACTAATGTCTATTAGCAATATGCTTCGCGTAAGCGGTAGTGGTAGCGAGAAGCGAGTAGCGAGTAGCGTACGTTCCGCGTCTGTTACAAGTCTCGACTGTCAGGTCAGCTGGCAATGTCATGTGACGTTGCGGCGCGTGCGCACCGCACCGTACCTCGCCCCGCTGACACCTTGTACGTAACGGTAAATCCTTACGCTGGAGATGTGCCACTGCTCGATAGCTGATGTCGCTATCGACGTCGACAATCCGTTACGCATCGAAGTAATTTATTATGCTTTTATTATATATTTTAATATTAAGATTTTTGTAAATACTTATAGTGTTAAGTGTTAGTGTAAATAAATTTATAGAATGTAAATATATACTTTATATGTAAATAGATAATTTATATATAAAATCATGTTTAGTGTAGGGAAGTTGCCTACATGGGTCTAGTTCTCATCTCTATAAATATTCAACTTATAGTTGGTTGTGGGCGGGAAATATGAATATGACAGCATCACACTATTTTGAATGTAGTCTCTACCCACGTAGAAGCGTCCCTTAACGGCGTGGTGTAGGTCTAAATTATGTTTATGGTTCTGTCTATTTATTTAAGTGCAGTGTTTCACAAACGAACTATTTTCATAATGTTCAAATGAGATTTTAAGAATATAATGGAAGTTATTAATTTATCAACAAGCATGATTGATGTTTTGAATCACTGTTTTGTACTTTTTCTTTACGTCAAATAATTTGGGAATTGAAAAACGATAACTATACATTTAACAGCTTGTCGCTAATTCAACTAGTAATTTATGTAGTTCACTTTAGTTTTTCGAAGGATCTCCTACAACACAAATAACTAAAACATTTTTATATGAGTATTTTCTCATGATACAATGGTATTCAGAGCTGTCAGCACCACGCAAGTTCTGTACTAACAAGCCACACAAACCTTCGTTACACGAGTATTTAATTCAATATCGATAGAATCTATATTCGTAGTAAAAAGTTTTGTGTAGAGCATGAATGGACTGCGGTCGGCATACATGCCGCCACTGTAGAAGGCCGATTGTAGAGATGTGGTTGAGCGATAGTACTTTATCGACAGCATGAATGGGCCTGCTCGACCGGGGTTGTACCGGAAACAGATAATAGCAGTTTTACAGCTGCGTTTCCTGCGTTTGGATAACTCGAAAATCAAGATTACAGATTTCTCTGAAGTCATCAACGTAAGCATGATAACAATGGTTTATGGGTTTACTGGTATTAATGGTTTAATGGTAAAGAAGATAACATACCTAATCATCCACTAGTATATTCCTTATTACAGTAGTAGTAAATAACATCACAAATTCAATTTAATAGAGCTCGACTCTATTTCAATATTCTATACAATTTGTTTGCCTAAAGTCCGACTCTACATAGACACCTAAAGTATAAACTGGACTAGTCTAGAGTATGTTTGTCTATTTGGTTAATAGCTAATGGACTCTACATAATATATAGAGTTTTAGAGTGGATTCTTGTCGAAAAAGTTCGTCCAACGAGTTGGTAAAGTCGTCTGGAAGAATGAATGAGCCGGGCTTTGGAACTTGTGCCTTGATTCTCGTATGTCTTCTCAATTTCAAATGGCTAATGTTAGTACTACTTTAGGGCATAACAATAAAAGACTGGGTTTTTATTGCAAATTATTTATTTTTAATAAATAATGTGAAATTTTCGTTTATGTATGTGTAATAATTTTTCGCTAAATATCCCGAAAGATAAGGGTAGGGAAAGTAAAAAAACCTTCGCATTGTAAGTCTATTTCATTCCTATCACGTAAAAGCTTGCTACTATATTACTTTTAAACCATAAACTTTTGTATTTTTCAATGAACAAGTAAATAACACGTATTAAAAGATACAGATGTGATTCCGTATATACTATATCTCTATAGCGTGACCTATAAACAAACATTTCTAATAAAAAAAAACAGATCGTTACACTAACGAAGCTACATTTGACATTTAAGCGTGTTGTGTGTGTTTGT
The DNA here is from genome assembly GCF_014839805.1 of Manduca sexta. Lineage (NCBI taxonomy): Eukaryota > Metazoa > Arthropoda > Insecta > Lepidoptera > Sphingidae > Manduca > Manduca sexta. The sequence continues at coordinate 11,864,965 of NC_051123.1, forward strand.
TTGTGTGTTTTGAAGCTACGTTTCTATGCAAACTGTTTCTACTTATGTGTGGCATCTATGTGCTCCGTTATAGATATGGTAACAAAATAAATCCTGTATCAAGTACCATAGAATGCTTTGTGATTCATCATGTTTGTACCGATTCGAAGCAAGCAAGGTAATTTTACCATTAGACAGAAGGTCTATTGGTTATTCATTTGATTTTTAGTAATAATTTTAAATAGAACTCACTGCGCCTTTTCTCTTGAAGTTTTTGGAAACACTTTCATCGATGGAGCGGAATCCTACAGCGCATCCGATGTCAATATCTATTACCACGGACGGCGTTGCAGAAAAAAAAGGAACACAGCTCTTCGTTCGACGTTCGTTTTTTTAATGTATGCACACACGTGTGTCATTTGATTGCTACTGATGTCCACTCATCATTCACTCAGAATTATATGACGATCATACCTATATATGTATAATTTTAATAAGCCAGTAGCGCATCTATTATGTCCTTTTAAGGCTCTCCTATGAGCAAAATGGTTGAGGACTGGTTCCATATATTTACGGCGGACGAGTTACGAGCGAAATTTTATAGATTTTCGAATTATTTATTTAAAAAATCAGTTTTTAAATAAATAATTTGTCACGGGCCATACGATTGCTTAACACTATATCTAAGAACTTGGATATATTTATATGTAACCTGTCAGAATTCACTGAAATGGCTCATAAATGTATTGAAATAAATTGTTAAAATTAAATCTCTATAACATCGCATTAGTTTCAACTGTTATGGTGTTATAATATATGTATAAATAAATAAAAAAAAAAAGCTTTAGGTTTCGTTGACATTTTTAAAACCAACAAATTATTCTTTACTATATTATTTATCTACTAGTGTTGATTACTAATTAAAATGATGCTCAATTAAGAGGAGATCTAAGAAATCATTTTTTTGTGGTATTTTCACTATGAAATTAATTAAATAATAATTATATTTTAAAACATTTGTAACTACCAATATAAAGATTTAAGTAATTTTTTTCTATATATCGTATTATTAAATTCGAATAGATAGCTTCTAAAAATACTTTTAGCGCACTGTTTTGCTGTGAGTAGAGCCTTAATGTAGATGGATTATCTGTGGTGACAATTAGTTAGTTTAGGTAAAACATTTAATCGTTATTAGCCTACGAAATGAAAATTTGTCAAATTGTTACCAACTTCAATATCTTTTAAACTAGAACATAGCTCTAACTTTGCTCCTTAACAGCTCGAAAAGAAAATAGTACCTATGCAAACTATTACTTAATAAATGAACCAACTACTACCAAAACTATTATCATAATATTACAATTCGCAGAAGTAAAATGAAGAACTTATAACGATGCCTTTCGAAGTAGTGAACAATTATTCACAAGTTACAACTACTGTTTAAACCAACATTGAATGCAACCTCTTTGTGATTCTGGCGCCGTCGGAAACTTAGCATCGTTTGTAAGAAAACGCCTCGCCAAAGTATATTTAAATCCGTTGGGCGTGGCGTGCGGAAAGAACGTATACCAACAGTTTTCGTCTGAATTTACTTCCTGTGATTTTAGTCTACGATTCCATACCACTTACAACTATATGGATGAATAGCATTTCCCATTGTAAATTGTATAGTATATAATATCGTTGACAGTTAGACCCTAAATTTTTATTGTAGTCGTCTAGCCGTAGACCATAGATATAAACCTCAGTGGATGACAGTGCCTGTCTTTTGGCCCTGCCGACATCCAATGGAGGCCATTTACTACTATCACTTACGATTAGAGATAAAAAATAATAATAACATCAACTGTACCTTCGAATTGTAAAGCTCTGAAGGCACTGCACGAGGTGTTTTCTTTCTGACATTAAATTTTAAGTATCATAATATGCATTAGTAATTCTAGCCGCATTATATTTAAAACCACGATACAACGGAACTGCTTGTCGACAGCAAGGGACAGGAACGCTCATAGTTTACGATAAATCTATTACAATACGATGAGCCGTCTATTTAAGGGTCTCAGCATTCGTCAGAATCCATTCGGGTTTCATTAGCACTTTAATATAACTAATATTATATTTTGCCTCCTCTAATTTAAATAGATTGCGCTAACATTAAGATCTATTGTTACAATGCGATTCTTTGTCAAATAAACGCTGAAAGAAGTTTAAGCATTTTATTTACGAAGCATTATCAATAAATTGAAAAATTCTCATCATATTTTACTAGTATTTTTGCGTAATACATTTTAAGTGCCACCTACTTTTTATGGCAGAAAGCCAGCGAAGGAGAATATGGGTCAACTAATGCTAAATGAGTACTACTAGCAAAACTAATGATCATACATGTATAGCCGACTTAGGAAAAGGTAACGAAGTAATAATATATCACATCAATTAACTACAACACGTTTAATCCTTTGATACGTTAACTAGATATATAGTGACATCTCTAAAGCCTAATGTCGTCAAGTTAAAGTGAATAATAGCTTTCTGTAAAGTGATAACCCTAGGAACATCGCACTGTCTGCACCTACGTGAGGGATAAATGTAGAGTACTTCTCAATTATCTAAAAAGCACATAAAGAGTTTATTTTAAAATACACTAAAATTTGCCAAAATCTTACACACATAGTCCTAACCACAACCCTGTATACAGATATCTATCTACTTTGTGATGGAACTTTAAAAGTATTATATGTTATGTATTTCTTTTTTTTTGTAGTGGATAACGGCGTTGGTTGTGTAATTGGTAATTCCTTTTATTCGATTTTAATCCTATACTTATCTTTTATTTCACAATCGTTTGTTGTCCTAAATAAAGAGAGAGAAAAACCACGTGCTTTGATATATTGTGTGGTTGTAATCAAGATGAGCAACTTCAAACAAAACTCAGACACGTATAAGTGGCTTAAAGAAAAAATCTCAGTGATAGAACTCGTAGCCACAAAAAAAAACTTTTATTTCCGTAAACATTTTATTACTGTTGTCAATAATTAACTCAATTTAACTTCAGATATTGTAAGTTCGCAATTGCGGGTTTATTAAGTTCCCGAGTGTATTCGATTTTTGCGCTTGTTCCGCTTGTATCGCTCGTTTCGCTCATTGTGCTCGTTTCGCTTGCGGTAAGGCAGTACTGCGTAATGATACTCGTAAACTGAGTACAAATGAAACTAAAATTATTTTATTTCCGCGCAATTTATGTTGAATGTAAGTTTTTACATTGGCATTTTGTTGGGTTCGTCTCACTAAAAGCTTGTTATAAACGGAGCTGTGGGGTTTTAAGTAGCCAGAACTACATAATATAATATTACATTTTTTTCTGTCAAATATTATTTCAAATGACGATACCCATTTATATTGAATAAAAAACAGTTGAAATGTGGCTTTACTGGCTCAACAAATAACCATATTATATGATAATCAATAGATATACATTAGTATTCAAAAATTACCACAAACCACCCCATTTCTTCAAAACATAAAAAAAAATTAAAAACGGATGTAGCCAGTATCCTCCCATAACCCACCCCCGGCTCCGCGACAGAATTATACGTTATTAACACGTCCGCGTGTGGGCATGCTCGTTGTAACTTAGCACAAACTCGGGCCATTTCCATTAGTACACTTCTAACTTTGGTGTTACAACGTAGCTCCGTAGCCAAACGCTACGTCGTAGACATGTGTTACGACGTATGTAGACGTGTTTAAAATTTGCCTTTTGTCGGAATGCTTTTGAATAACTTTCATTTTAAACGGTTATATAATTATAATTTTCTTTTATTTTATAGTTATAATTTCTATATTTAGTATGTATTAGAAGTACAAAAACATGGCTAATTGCTTAGAAACTGATCAATAAAAATTATATAGAGTTTTTACGTTTTTATCCTGTTGTTAGGCTTCCATGCTTTATCAAAAACAGAAACCTTATAATATTACTTTGTTGTTTATAATACGTCTCTGTTTATCAGTTCCACTGTTCACATGGCAAGGTTTTATTTTTCAAAAGACAGCTGTAATGATTTATAATTATTTCAAAACTAGCTTTAGCTTCCAGCTCTTAAATAAAAGTCCTTTGTCAGAATGAATTCCCAACAGCCTAATTTTCCGTATTAAATCCATAATTAAAATTTGATTAGGCTACCAATAAAATAACACAACTCTTCGCTTCGTAATATTTTTCAAATAGGAATTATTGACAGCTCGTTTCCACTATGTTGTGCTGTGTTTCGTGCAACAAGTCAAGAGCGTGTCCGAGGCGCGTTAATCTTCCAATTAATACATAATAAATCTCGCGCGTTTCATAATTTCCTTGAAACATGAAAGTTTAATTTAAAAACTCGCGTATTGGTTCGTATCGCGAAGTTAGATTAAGTTCCTGGAGTTTATTCCGTGTATTAATTTACATTTCACGTGGATTTTTCGTATTTCACAAAACAACGTAGATTTATACTTATAATAATAATATGAGATAAGTTGCTGTGTAATAAAATCTATGGCATTTAAACGATAAATAAGAAAACACGCTGAGGATTTCAATGCCAAATCATATTTGGTGCAACACATATCTCTTGCTAAACAGGGTAGTAATGTTGCCAGCGTTATGGGCATCTTTGCGCCAGGTATAGTCCGGGCTGACCTCTTTGATTAGTTTTAAGAAAAACGTTCACTCAAAAATACATAAAAAAAATTACCACATTGTAATTACTATCCCATTCCCCAGAGACGGGAAGAGAATAAGAGGGAGACAACATATTAGATGGGAAGAGGAAATCAAACAGACAGCAGGGCCAAACTGGAGGAGGGTAGCTCGCGATAGACGACAATGGAAACAGTTAGAGAAGGCTTTTGCTATGAGGCACACCAAAATTCGATACATACTTTAGAATAACTTTAAACTAATAATTACTGATGAATATTGTTTTGCTGCTCAGTTTTTCGGAAATAAAAGGCTTTATTATTTATTATTATTATAATTACTATCCCATTAAGTTTATATTTTCATTTATACTTATTTTTTGTGTGGCGAACACATGGTGGAACACTTGTTATAAATTCACCGACTATACTCCGAATGTGATAACCTTGATCTATTCTGCCACCAATGATATACAATAATTCTATATCAGAATTATATTTTTACTTAGTTGTTTATAAAACTGGAAAAAATAAAAGAAACATAAAAAACTACACTTAGTGGTTTCTTGGTTCGAAACCCTGAGTAATCCACGTAAGTTATTGAATTAAGGCCCAGAGCGATAGAAACGCCACTGCTCTATACTAATCGGATTATTTATTTATAAGTAAGAAGTTAGGCGAGGTTTGTGAAGCTGCTCTTTCGCTTCCTGATTTATAACGCCGACTTCAAAATATCGCAGAAAAATAAAAATGAAAATTTGATGTCGAGAAATGAGCTTTAATATTATTTAAATAATGAAAAAAGTTTAATGTTTTCTTTAATAACATTTTCATTGAAAGCGTAACATATATATCGAGTTTATATTCTCTGTCTACCCTGTGAAGGTTTATATTTAGTACTACAAGATGAAATATCTTCCTCAGTAAACGGTTTTGCTTCTCTAAATTGGTATTCTAAGGAATTTATAATATTAAACTCTTGCTAGATTTTGTACTGAAGATAATAAAATTGGGTATTTCAACGTTACAAAATATTTATTGACTACATTTTATTTCGACTACCCTGGTAACATAGTTGTATTACCACACGACTGCAGTGTTGAGATCTCGGGTTCGATCCCCGGATCGGGCAAGTTGATCTTGGGTTTTTTACTCTGCATTAGCCAGGAGCCTAAAATTTGTGCCGTATATTGCATTAGCCTCGCTTCCTATCACGCCGTGGAAGGAAATACTCGCGGCGAAAAGTGGGTTCACCCACTGGTGTGAAAACCGCGATAAAAACCGCAAAACAGTTTTATTTTAATACAAACCCCGGACTCAACGAAGTTATGTGTATGTTGATTGTCAAATATCTTTCGCTTTATCAATAAAAAAACCTCGTTAAACCTACATATCAAAGAATTCTCCATATGAATTTTGAGGAAATGTGAAGTCTGCCAAGTCGCACTAGACCAGCGTATTGGACTATGGCTAAACGATCCCAGTAGTAGAAGAATCCTGTGCTCATCAGTGGGCAGTATATAATACAAAGTTAGTATTACTATTATTATAACCGATAAAATACTGACTGCCTCGGTGGCGTAGTTATACTGCTTGCGAGTACAGCAGCGCTCTGAGGTCATGGATTCGAATCCCGGGTCGGACAAAATGATATTTTGGTTTTTATGCTCAGTATCAGCCCTAAGTCTGGAATTTGTGCTCGATATGACGATGGGCGCGCCCCCTATCACGTTATGGGACGGATCATACTTGGCGAAAAAGGGGTACCCTGGTTGCGCCTCTGCATACCCTTTCGGGGATAAATGCATGATGTGTGTGAAGGTGTGTGATAAAATACTACAACAAAATCAGCTAAAACGCCGACACGTAGAGATTACTTGCATAACCGCCAGGTAGGTCCGTCTCTATATAAATTGTTTTGAAATCTGAAAGTCATAGCCCTAAATATTACGGCTGAGCACAATCAGCTAGCCGAGACATTCAGCCTGATTGTGCTGACGTCACGACACCTAGCTCTAATGGATTTCAGTCTGACACTTAAATGAATTTTCAATGTAGCCTCGTGGGCTATCTTTTAGTTTTATACCCTAATTGCTTTATGATTTGTGACTTCGAAAAAATGATATTGTAATAAATAAAAAGGGATGTTCTTTAAATTTAATACACTTTTAGCCTTAAATGTCAATTTTTATTTTCAGAGACTTTATCCAGTAAAGTAATTGAATTTGTATTGAAAAGAAATCCCATAATCTCTACACTGTACGGGGCTTAGGAATTCTTATTTACTTTAAAAACTTGTGTAAATATATTGGATGCAAAGAAAATAATCTTAGTAAAACAAGCCAATGAGATATTTTTCGTCTGCATTCAATTTTGTCGGTAACTTCATTAATTATTATGATAAAAATATTTTTTTATATATTTAAACCTACAGCCGAAATCACGTTGTTTTATCTATTCCTAGCAATAAACAAAATGTGTTAATATAACTCTTGGTGTCATAATATATGATGCACAATATCAGTTCAAATGTATACCGATGATTCCACATTTTCTTCAAACAAACATATGTTTGTTAGTGAAAGCCGTAAAACCTTTCAAAAAACATTATCGTGCACAAAGCATTCATATTCATTTTGTAATGTATACTCGTATTTAGTCTACACGTGAAACATTTAATTATTTTTAAACTAGTTCAGTGTACCGGTGTGCTAAACACCTCCCCCCTTACCCCGCCCCTAGTGTAAACCGACTCCCCGCTACGTTTTCCCGTTGGATTCACAAAGTGTGTCGAATTAGCACCTCAAAAGGCGCCGGGGCGGTTAACTAGCCCATATTGTGAACTGAATGGAGGCGTTAAAGTGATCAAAAAATTTAAGCTTCCGTTCCGCTTTATATATGATAGAGTGGTGTATATGAGAAGCGAAGATTGGAAAATTAGTTCATTTTTTTCCAACGAACTATATTTTTCGATAATGGCGGACGTTTATAAACATGTGGATATTTGGTTGAGAAACAATACGTCATAATTTGCACTTCGATTCCCGTTTTAATATAAGAAAAGTTTTGTTGGCAGTTTGATTCAGGCATTGGGACTCGACACTAAACATCTTCTTTAAATTCAAGAGTGACATTCTGTATAAAATCATGGTTTTTCGTGCACCCATGATACTTTATGTACAGTGTTATATTTTTACAAGCTTATGTTAAAATTTAATTCGTTAATTGTGAACACAATGAAACATGTCGACCTCGCAGTAACTTGTAGTTTCAATACAGTATTATTCACTATGTGCCTATATTATTTCTATCAAAAAAATTAAAATTTTGATGCCCCAATGTATAAACGAATATACAAATGCATATAACTTAATCGCGTTGTTCGTTATTTCCAAAGTAAAATTATATTATCATTATGAAAAGAATTTTAACATTTTATAATCTGACACGTAGTTTGTCGTCTCTGAAGATTAATTACCCTCGTCATGTCGAGATAAAATAAAGACGGTAGGTGGGCGACCTACTTCGGGTGCCACCTGCGCCCATAGCGCTAAAAACGAGACCGCACACGGGGACAAGGCCGGTCTCTAACAGAGTATTTAATTATATTGTCTACAGCAGAGGTTCCCAAACATTTTTTTTTCATAGACCTCTTTTAACATTTTGCTGGTACCGGTGGCCCTTTTTTTAAGTTCAGCATAGCATTACAACTACCCCAAGCCACCGCGGGGGGCAGCTGAACAGTATTTTGGAACCTTATCAGAATTATTTGCCTACATTTATGGATGAAGTCAAGCCAACATTTTAGTACTTTACTATCAAACCAGATAATTTTTTGTGGACCCACGCTTACGAATTGTGGACCCCATTTTTTGGTCACGGCAACATAAACCCACGTGAAGTCTCCCGTGAGTCCTTGGGGTTCCAATCTAGACTGGACTAGTGGACTTTCTAAAAATTAACAGATATTTTGTATTTAATTTAAGTTATTGATCATGTTGCTATATTGCGATCGAAATCGTTTATGAACAATATAAAACTTTTTATACTATCACTTCGTAAATAAAAATATCTAACAGCATTGGAGTTAAAAATATATCTCCCGTTAGTCCTATAAACCCCATTATTTTCAAATAAAACGGAAGCTTAGAGCGACGCGTCGGATCATACCAGCAGGCATATTTTTACCGTTATTTTTCCAAGATTTGACATCTGAAATACTCATTGTAATGTTCGGTATTTATGAGTTTTTATATTTTAAATTCACAATAAAATATTTTCCTCTGATTTTTTAATACACAATAATCCTCTTCGTCAGTGCAACACACTATTTCACGAATATCAAGAACAGAGGTCTTACATTTTATGATAAGCCGCCTTTTGACATAAAATACTTCAATGGATTTTTTATTTAGGACAAATCGATCTTAAAATTCGTAAAAAACAAAATTTAACTTAGAATCTCCTACTTCACAATCCATATTAGCTATCCCTAAACTAAAGAGGCAAACTATACTAAACAATATATTCAGGACCTCAGAGCGCTGCCGTACCCGCATGCACTACATCTACGCCACCGGGACAGTCTACAATATAATCTTTATTTATGTTAATTTCATATCTTGTATATTTTCTTTATTCTCCTCATCAATTACCGCACAGCCCGCATTACACTCGCAGCACGTACAGTTCCATCTTCTTTTTAATCTGAATACAGTTGTGCCGACTGCCGAGGTGGATTAAAAAATAAACTATATTCTTTCTGAGGCGCTTCTCTCGAACAATAATAATGCCGCGGCATATAAAAAGCGGGAGTTTCCGCAATCCGCCCGCGTAATGCCGTGTGAGTTTGGAACGGCTTTACTCACTAAACGGAACGAATTCAGAGAACATGTTGTGGTATGACCACCCATGGTCGAAGTAATTTCAATAAAAAATATTCAAATCTGAAACTTTACTAAAATACCTACAACATTTTGGATTGAATGCCGTAAAATGTGTGTGACTTTTGTGTCATAAAATATGATAGGTTTATACAAAATAAATTATAATGTTTATCGTATCAAACTGTGATATAAACCGCGACTGCTTGTGATGTACCGCAAATATGTATTTCTTATCCGAGTAACACGGAATCGTAAACTTCCTCATACCCACGCGCGACGCAATAGTTCTGTCTAAGACAACTATTAAATCTTAAAAGTAACTTACACTTAAAGAATATACATAAAAAAGTAAGTATTGACATTTTATTAAGACGTAAAGTGACAGATACTTTAAACTTATAACATCCATGTGCATCGGGGAATAAATACACATGACACAGTCATACCCAAACTTAATTAGGCCAAATAATACAATCGAAATAGCTTAAACTACATACTTCCCCCGTTCACTCCGCCCATGCGGCCCTGGCGCGAGGGCTTTTAAAGTGTAAATTCTGACATGCACCGCACCGAAACTGCACACAGACAAAATGAAAGAAGTGTAACGCTCGACGGCCTCGGTTGAATCTTTTCGCATGCACTACGGTCGCGGGGAGGGAGGGGGGGCGCTCCATTTTACTTTTGTAAGCCTCTGACGGATATTATCAAAGAGGTTTCAAGAAAGGTACTATGTCTGTTACTTAGCTGTCTTGTTTTATTATATAGTGTTGAGTAATACTCATAGTAGTGTCTCGTGTAATGGAGGGGAATGTCTTGATTTTGCATTAATTTGAAAAAAACGTGAGTTTTTTGTAGTTAAGTAATATATTGCAGGCTTTAAAATATATTTTATTATGATTAAAGTTGTAATTATTCTGGTAATTAAAATAGATATGCGTGGAAATCTAAATGAAAATCTTATATTACAGTTATGACTAATGTTAATATTATATAATCTACGCACACAACAAGCAAGGCGAGCAAGCAGTTGTAAAAAAAAATTGGCAACGATAAAGTGAACATTTATTAAAAATCTCATATCAATATTTGTCTTTCATCCAAAAACCCATCCCAACCCAACTTTGAATTGGCGTAAATTTTCCATCCAATTTGGAGATTGCCCTCGTTCATGGCTCGATGGCGGACTCCCGAACGTGGCCGAACTGGGTCACCCACAGCCACAGGTACCGTGCCAATAACTGCACTCGACTGATGTATGAACATACTCCGCCGGGTTTTAAATGAAACTGTTTGTAAAATGACGAAAATTATTATTCTTATTTTTTACTTATTGGAGAAAATGGGCTCACTTATTAACCGTCCTACTGTCTTACCAATAATCGTTGTGTGATACTTATTCAGCGTTTCGTTTTGCTATGTTGAATGTCATTTACTGTTTAAGAGAGAGACAAAACGTTGTGTGTCCTTATTAGTAAGTAGTAGTAGTGCCCTTTTATATTGTATTATGAACAACTCATGCGTTCTGGAGAAGACAGCGGCCTATTTCCCGCTGATATTATCGTTTTTTATTATTTCTTATTTATAAGCCGGTGAAAAACGGATTCCTTAATTGCCGTCATGTGTATTTATTTGTTTCTTTTTATTTGTAAGACGTTTTTAAACCAAAACTTAAAGGCATCCCAAAACAATATTTCGTTTCACGTCGGATTTCTGTAAGTTTGACTGCATAATTATCAAATTCCCTCAAAACTCTAGTCCATAAATAATTAAGCTAACCCCACTTGCACAATATGATACCGATATCAACAAGACCACAGGCCATACGCTTCCAAAGGAAATGCGATGTTGATTCAAAGCGTTAGCTGCAGCCAGTCTTGTGAACCGAACTGATTGGCCGATGCAATGATGTGTTACGTCGGACAGGTTACGAAGGTTTGTCTTCGGAATCCTATTTATGTTTAACTGAGAATTAATATGCGTATTATAAAATAGTAGTTGTTCTTAGCGACTTCTGTGTGGAAAGTCTTTGCTGCTACAAAGGCCTAAAAAGGCGCGATCTATTTAAAAATTAACTGAATTTATTTGTAATGAGACTAAATTATCGGGATAAAGTGTAATGTGTTAATTTAGGAAATGGTCTATCTGCGTGTCAAATTTGATTCAAAACCGTTCAGTTGTTTTTGCGTTTACTTCTAACAATCATAAATTTTCACATACTAATGCTTTTATAATGTTAATAAAATTTTGAATAATGTTTTTCACTTAATTATCATTAACGTATAACGATTAGGTGTACTAAAATACCGTATATTTTAAATATTTACCAAATTTGAATTTGATGAGAATTTTTATACACAAACACACATATCACGCATTTTCCAGAGGTGCCACTTTCGCCTTGGGTGATCCGTCCAATGACGTTATAGGGTGCGAGCCTAACATCATATCGGGAAAAATTCCAAACTTTAGACTGATATTGTACAGAAAAACCTAATTTCACTTTGTCGACTAGGGATTCGAATCCAGAACCTCGTAGTGTACTGAAATCACACTCAATAAAGCTACGCCACCCAGGCAATATTTTTTTATGCATTTATTTTATAATAACAAACAAGAAATCCATATAATATTATCATATATTTTTAATTAACATTTTACGATAATAATAATTTATAAAAAAATCAAACAATGATATATTTTACAGTCCACCACAAAAGAAAAAAACTTTTAATCACCTAAAAAATATTGTGTCCAGGCAAATGAAAAATTCTTCTATTACCTAAATTACAAAGGGTTAACTTTATTTTACATACAAGAAAAATCTTCTATTATACTTTACGTGTATAGTTGATATCAAGTTTTGAGCTAACCGTACGTGATCATAATATCATAGTAGAGTAGAGAGACGCAACACCAAAGCGACGGTTTCTTTATATAGGTTATCTGTAATGGAAACACCCGCGTCACGTGCTGTATACAAAACTGACTACAGCGCGGCATAGCCATAGAGATCATAATTAGTTTTATAATTTATACAGAATATGTCTTTAATTATCCAAAATAGTAACGATCCACACTAAGATCATTGTTTTTAAAAACTATAATTGCAATATACTTAATCGTACTAATACAAATTCCAAAATATTTGTTAGTTTATCCTCATCTTATCATTGACAGCGTAATATGGCAGTCAAATATTAACGATTTTTTTTTAGTATATAACTTTTAATTAGGTATTTTTTTGTCACACAAATGTAGCTCATGGGTTATTTTTATTCCAAAAAAAGGTTTTTTGATGGCGGAGCTGCGAACAAGAGCTAGTTATTGTATAAAGAATATAATATTAAGTGAGCAGCCCTTCAATACAGACGCTAATTATAATAAGACGTTAAGGGAATTAATTAAGTGATGTTCGTAGAGTTTATTACACTTTAATGTAAGTGCGTATTTTCGTATTAACTGGCATCTTATAATGTGTTGAGAACTAAATATAGATTAAAGTATTTTTAATTAACTTTAATTAGATTATCTGCAGTCTCAGGGCGCAGTGAAGGTGAATATCAATGTTCAAAAGATATATTTTTTATACTGGTTGGGCCTTGTGTGAGGTCTTGATATAGTGTTGCTATTAGAAGTAGAAGTGTGCTGGGCCCATAACCTATTAGAAATGAAACTTTAGTTCATGCTTACTGTACTACTTTATTTCTATATTCCTTAAACACACTATTACATTTTGTGACGTGCCGGTCGCCGGAAGGCCTAACAGTTTACTTTTGTAATTTAAAGACAAACATAGAGCTAAGTACCAAAAACAATATGCTTAATATACTAGGTTTAGATAACAAATTCCCATAGTTGCTAAAGAAAGTTGATTACCCCTCGCCTGTGGACCTAATTATTCTGGCGTTTTCGTATCGGATATACACAGGCTAAACACGAAACACTACCATGGGTTTTACACTTCGTATTGTTAGGTTTTTAGTCAACCCGACCCTGTGGATTTTGGGCGTTTGGACCACGGTATCTCCTGCCTGTCGTAAGAGTCGACTAATAGCCATCGGGGGGTCGCCGGCGTACGGCACGGCTATCTGCCGTGAGATTACATCAGTGTGATCACTGGAATAAACGGCAGCCTTGAAGGCAAGCCTTATGCTGCCGATGACGCCGAAAACGTCCTTCAGTGTGCGGGGTTTCTGAGCCCCCTCACAGCAGGAGACGGGCTGCTCTAGGCGGCATCGCGCAGGTGCAGTTATGGACAACAACTTAAACACTTTCGACGGAGGTAGCCCGCAGCCGTTTCTAATGCGTCCCTACTAAATAAGTTAGTAGTGTGTGTAGAGTGTATAATGTATATAGTGTTAGGAACTCGGCCCAACACCCGCCTTACGTTTACCATCTTTCCAGGCAGCTCAACTTCGGGTCGTAACATACGGTGAACCAAACATAACCGCTCAAACGCCCCCGCGACTGGGCGGTAGTCATAAGACTCTTCTCTTAAATCATAACAATGTCCGCAAGACCCAAGTCTCAGACAATCAAACCCAACGCAAATCTTCCTAATCTGTTATCATCCTGCTAAACCACGAAATATATTTTGCCTGATTTGATCTGTTTAATCGGCTGTGTATGCCATTTGAAAAGTCCCACATGTTTAACGGTGGAAATGTTTATTTATATTTCAAACGCGATATTGTCATCATATCGCTGAATAGCGTTGGCAACGAGTATTGGCACACGCGAGGGTTTGTTCGTAAACTCACCGTGTGTGCACTCCGCCTAAATACTTAGCTAAACTATGAACATATAACTTAAGTGTAGACTATACTTTATTAGTATTGTTCAAAGTTCTGCCCAGCATTATTGTTTTATAATTTAACTTTCTACTGTTTATTGGCAGATTAAATATGTTGGAAGGTCCCTCATATGTGAGAGTCCACCTGGGTAGGTACCACCGCAACGTCTATTTCTGCCGCCAAGTAGCAGGGTGTAGTCATTATTGTATTCCGGTTTGAATAATATTGTAGCCAGTGTAACTACTGAACATAATAAGACTTAACAGCTCATGTCTCAGGATGGCGAGCGCAGTAGGATACCAAACAACACTTTGTAATTCAAGGTGTTGGATTCTACTGTTTATGGGCGGTGGTATCGCTTACCATCAGGCAAACGGCAAGCTCGTCTCGTCATGTAAAGCAAAAAAATATAGTTTTATATACGGCCACAGCAAATTGACACCAATACACCAGATAAGTAGATGTTCAGATAGAGTGTCGACTGAAAATAAATGATTGCCTCTCGCTAGTCAATAACATTATACCGAACTGTTTGAAACCGAATACGCGGACCGATCCCGGAACGCGATACATTTACGCGGCCCACTACAGTAGGTTTTCCACCTTTTTTACGGTGGTCGACATCCGAGCGGATAAGCGTACCAGCAGAAGAAAGAAAGAAAGATTTATTATTGCACACAAACAGTATAACGTGCACGTCGTAACAAAAAGAGAATAAAAACATAAAATTAGAAAAATAAATTATACCTCTTGTGCCAACAATGGGAACCCTCATTCAGCTTCTTGCTGTAGTACCAGTCTGATACCGCAGCACTGGTTGTCAACGAGGCCCCCCGCGTGACGTACGGATACTAAGTAGGTGTATTACACAAATAAAAATAAAATATAAATACTATAATACAGCATTCAACTGTGCATAATATTCAAATCGAATTTGTGAGCTCTTGTTTAAACCCGTTTTATCTACCATCAAGCCAAATTGGCGATGCATTTCATAAGGTTAAAACCTTATGAAATGCATTGCATAACCGTAAGGTTCATTCATGAAGTTGATTGCGTGCTTATTTCAAAAACATGAAAATAAACTATGCTTTTCTTTTGTTGTTAAGCAATCAAATAATATCCTGGACCCATAAATCATACAAATAATTCAATAAACAGCACCGTTTCCGTAATATCTTTTCAAGTAAAACCTCTTAAAATATTGAAAGAACTTATCGCTCATAGAAATTCGGAATCTTGTTTGCTGTTTTTACTAACGGTACAGAAAGCGAACTTCATTTTTCCCCTACTAAATACCTTTGAATAATATCCAGCATATATAAGACATTCAATTTTGATACCTATCTCAAATATAACAAGCTGATCTCTCTCGTTATTGTATTGATTGGACGCCTAATTACACTAACAATAGAGAATTTATAGGTTTTATTCCCATTGTAAGAACTAAAATGTGTATAAGGTATATATTTTTTTTACCTGATATGACGATACTTAAAAAAAAGCCATAAACTCATATAATAGTCTACAGTAATAACCTATCCTCCGTAATATACCCTCGATCTAGTATTTATTTATTACCAGCGCTCGCAAGCAACCGCAGTCTGATTGTTCCGATCACCTTACTCGTTACCAGCTCTCATTAGCTATCTTAGGTCGTACGTATTAAGTCGTTAGTTCCTAACAAAAGCTCTAATTGAAGTTGCAGTTTACTTTCAATGGTTAGTACCAAGTTACCTGGAAATATACGTAACTTGATAACTCTAAGGGCCTGTGCACGCGATGGTTAAATGAGTTGAA
Source organism: Manduca sexta (assembly GCF_014839805.1). Taxonomy (NCBI): domain Eukaryota; kingdom Metazoa; phylum Arthropoda; class Insecta; order Lepidoptera; family Sphingidae; genus Manduca; species Manduca sexta. Next base: position 11,881,106 of record NC_051123.1, read on the forward strand.
AACGCGCGTTTTATGTTCGCTCGCTGCACGTCTTATGCGCGCACATTTGTATGTAAAGTACACGTTCCTGACTGAATTGCGTTTACTGCGCGTTTTATTTGCATTCAAACACCAACTCGTTTAAAAATATTATGTGGACACGCTCTAAAGGGTTGTAAAAAATAACTTTATCTTGGAAGAAATAAGATCAATTAGTATGCAAACTGAGCTGTTTAGGTTTATTTAGATTTGAAGGATAATATTATGTTTTATTATAGCCGAAATAATTTCGGGGTTATTGTAGTATAACAAATATACATATAATTTTAATTATGGAAGAAGGGCGTCTTTTAATACAGACACTTGTGCTCAAGAGGATGCTCCAGCGACGTTATTTTTTTCATTTATTACATTTACTAGCAGACTTAAAACTACGATGAATAATAAATTTAGTATAAATATTGGTAAAGAAAACTTTATTAAGATAAACAAACATTATTATACTTTAATAGAAATTTTTATTGAATATAATTTACCAATATTCAATCTAAATTTAATTTCTCTTCCCCCTTTAGTTGTATTCACTGTGTGTCCACTACGCGATCATTTCGCCCGGCTGGCGGCGCCGGCGCGGCGGTGCGTGCAGTGCGGACATTGCGTTTGTTTGCTGATGGCCGTATTTCCGCGACAAACAGGCTAATTTCACGCCGGCTATTCAACCCACGTGTGCCCGAGCGATGCTTGTCATCCGAACGTGGGTAGAATAATACTTCATGTTGGGAATGTTCAGTATGGAGATGAAAAATATATGTAAGTTTTAGAATGGATTGATGAGCTTTTCGCTGTTTTTTGGCTGTCTCTAGGTGGTTCTCATTAAAGATTCGGTCACCTTCGTAGAACATTGCTGATGTTTTAATATAGGTATTGATTATAAGCTTTGATCCTAGCGAGTAATGCACACTGGATTTCAGTGTAATCAATTTATAGTGTGAAGTAAGTTGGTCGCACGTATTCGTCCTTATTATGTACGCCTGTTTTATTAGTATAAAATGAAATAAAAAAACTACTTCAATTCTCCACGATTTTCCGCGCTTGTTCTTAAATATCAAATAGTTTGCTTATTCCCTGTCTGATATAAAAACAAAATGATATAACAATTATTAAAGAAATATTTTCCGTAACAGTTAAACTCCAGTTAATGTCAACAAGTTTATTGTTATGAGAATGGAAGAAGGCTCGTAATAATAACAATAACGGTGCGCTGTCTCTGAAATCGTTTGATGAAACTTTATTTCTTACAATTAACTTTTATTTATACAATGTTGTACCAAATAAGTTATTCTCATAGTATTACTAGATAGCAAAACGGTTTCACTCACGTATACTTTATTGGAATCGCCTACCAGTTTCAACCTATTAAGTAGGTCATCTTCATGCTATCTAGTAATTTAATGTGTCTCGCGTAAGTTTTAAAATTATTCTTGTAGTTTAATATACCTGCTACGTAGAAGGTTTTAACCAACATTTCACTATTATTGGATGTATCGAAATGAATATATCTACAGTACTTCTATTACTCTCTGTTTTTTTAGTAGTTGGCTTAATATTAGCACACTAGTTTATACCTAGATTCTGCATTAGTTTTTCTTACAAATTCATTGATATTTTTTGTTTTATCTGAGTTTGAGCTAGACTGGACTATTAGGGAAATCATCATCATCAGCCTATCGCAATCCGCTGCTGGACGTAGGCCTCTCCCAAGTTATGCCACAGAGCCCTCCTCTGTAAGGCGTTCGGCCACCTGGCCAGCGAGCGTCCCATGCTACTTTTTCCAATAGAAATAAGCTATCTTAATTCATAAATTACCTCAACAAAATATGAATTAACTGCTACCTCTGTTAATCTACAAAATAATTAATACAATTAATACACTGTAGGATTATAAATAAAATCACTCACTAAAACTTACTGTTGGGTTATGACTATATCTGAATAAAATTGAGTAAGATTTCTTGAATATACATTTATTAGTTGTTACGCTAAACGAACTGTTCAATACATATTTTGACACACAGAAGACAACAACGCTACTCGGCGGATATCAAAAGAAACAATATATGTTTACGAGGACACCTTTAAATATATTATATATATAAAATACGTTTACAAAGACATTATCCAACCTTTAAATTTATCTTTATTCAACACTTACCATACTGCGCATATTAGTACGGTGTTGTAACGCCTATCTGTGACGAGTGGCCGGTAGGGGGCGATGACGGCGCGCGTGTGTTAATAGAGGCGCCGTGTACATCGCTAATTGCGCCGTGTTTTATCTTAGCTAAAAACAAAAACATCACGCCTTTATCACCGAAGGGGTAGGTAGGTACGGCTCAGCAGACCCTTGTGATACATCCAGTCTAGGTTGAAGAATGCAGTGTTCTCTGCTTAGTAGTCGGGAGGGATATCGCCTTTGTTTGCAGCCATGGTCAACAGCAAGAGGTTATAGCTTGCAATGGTCTCTTTCGGCGCGTGTATCATGTCGCAGAATATAGATTATACGTAGCGATCTTAGGTAATGCCTTATGGTATCCTGGAGTAACCTCGACTAAGAACACCGCGAAGTTTTTGTCGACACGCCGGCATAGCAGGCCGGTCACGCTAAAATGCCCGCATCCTCCGACTGAGATCTTTTGTTTTTCATTCTGTAGCATGGTAGGGGTCTATCACCATATGGGTCCCATGCTCCAATCTCCGATCTTACCGATACTAAGCAGAAAACCCAATATAAATGTTCCCGAGCCGAGTTTAAAACCGAAGACCTCAGAGCGGTGTCGTACGCAATACAAATATACCACCGAAGGAGGTACAAAATTTAAACATAATATAGTGACCATAGTAGATACAATATGGCAATGAATGAGGTGTTAGTTCTTTGTCGCCAGCGGTTTGTCGGCTTGTCTCCTTGGCTATTGTTGTAATTATTAAAACAATTGCTAGTTTCACTCCACGTCTCGTAGGTAAAAAGATTCGCTATAATGTCAACCGTGCGAACAGAATAAAAATTATTTGTACCGTTTTTTTATTTTATAAACAAAAGATCCAAAACTCCTTTTATTTTCCTATAGAAGACAGTATCGCATATAGTAGTAAACTACACACGCAGTTAGTCGAACATAATATAATTTATGGTATAATTTTTTTTTTTTTAATAAAAGCTCTCCCATATTTGCCTAGCAGTGGTCAAGGGTCCACATTACCCGATTCCTGCCGGCTTCATTTTCGTAACTTATTTAAAATCGAAGTATCATTTAAACGATTTGCAATCCGCATTTATGTTCATTAGTAGTACCTATATATTGTGTCGGGTTCCTTTTCGGAAAATGTCATTCTTCGTCACTGTTGCCTAGCGTGTTATTTAAACCCACACTGTACAGTAGCCAGTCAGCTATAATATATGTATGTAGGCGAGGTGTCAGTCAGACGGGCCGAGTGTCGTAGCGAAGGCGACCGCTTGGTAATCTGCGATTTAACGCCGCGCTGTCAGCGACCACTCCCTCCTTAATCCATCGCTAAGCCGCCACCACTGCAATATTGGCTTGCCCCACTTTACATTTGCACCCTATATCAACTCTATTATTACGTGATAAGATACCAAATGGAATAGCGTAGCGTATTTGTAAATGTGTTGTACTGGGCTGGAAATAGCAACTGTTAAAACTAAAATGGGAATATAATTAAAGTGTTCGTGGGAACTGTTCCAACTGATGTATATGTGTTGTGATTGATGGATTCAAATATGAAGCCACGCGCTACTAAGCCAATACGGGTTTTCTATGCGGTATTAAATTAATGGTACGAGCGAGGAAAATATTTTACTTATGTGAATACATTCTTCGTTTATTTTGGCTTCTCTAACTGCCGAGGGGGGCATGTGAGATGTAAAACAAGGTCCTTGGTTCAAATACCATCTAGGCTTACATATTACCTTCATACTATTTGCCAGACAAATATTAAAACGCATAATTATTTCTACAACGTACTAAAAACGTTGTAATAACCGCACATGGAAATAAGGTACGAGTAGTAAGAAAATGATGACCATCTATATACATAAGTAGCCGTGGCGAATGGTGAAATTGTTCAAAAAGTAACCCGAGGCAAAAATAAAATTGCTTTAATAAACATACCGCGGCAAATTTAACAGAAAACTAAGACAAACGTTTTTAAACCTAAAAGGGAAGCCGCTATTAATCGGGTTGTACACTTCGCTATGGATAACGATATATTCAAAGAATATAAAATATTTATCTATAATAACTCAAATAATTACACAGGAAGGGCCATGATCCGAATATACAAAGGAAAGTAACACTCGTATTAGTATTCTAGGAAGGAATGTCGACCCGCATCGGGTATTTAGGATTTAGTAAGACATTAATAACTAATTACACACAAAAGATCAAAGAAAATCCTTTTTAGTACTCCGGCGTATCAGAAAACTTCGACTTAGTATTTATTTCGTAAATATTAGAGCTCAATATCATTTAAAAAATATATTCTTTTATTCATTTGTCTTTAGCTCGAAGCCATACAAGCTAGGTTATTATTTTTAATTAAAGAATTTTTGAAAGAAATATTTTTATTATTTGCTTGTCATTGAATACAAAAAACTATATTCTTTAAGAAAAATATTTCTAACTCTAATGTTATATTTTAAAAACAGCAGGTTGACCGAATTAGTACAACTATATTAACGAAAACCAGCGTGAAGTGACGGTTTTCTCTTGCGTTTTATTTGGAAAGGACATGTCCACTTTTTATATTGGCGCTGGTTCCTTATTTCGAACAAATTCCAACCAACCTCAAATTTATTGGATTGTAAATATGGCAAAAATGTAGAACTCCATTTACAAAAAAATTGTCTTGGCAGTGTAAATAAAAAAATAGCTTCATTGATTCGTCAAAAGAGTGATTACCGGGATTTTTTTTTAACGTCGCGGTTATTCTTAAAGGCGAAGTGCATTAGCAACTATCCACCGATTACGCATTATTATTAACATATTTATTATTTTTTCACGTCATCATGGGATAGAATACAAAATATAGCGATAAGTGATGACAATGGTTTCACGTACTTTGAAAAGCGCATGTGCGTGTTGTTTTGTCCATTTATATTTGAGCACGTAATTATTCAGGGAACAATTGCCAGTTTATTCAAACTAATTCCCGACACGTTTAAAACGGTGCAAAATTAATAGCCACGAACAATTAGCGGGTATAATACTTTTTCATTCACCAGACAAAGCGCTCTGGAAAAATAAATTACGCTAATTCTAATTTAGAACTCAATTTCCTAGAGTGTTAGGGTGTGTTTTCGTTACAAACTGTATAAAAGTGCAATAACGATAAATGCTCGAAGACAAAACGTACGGGAGTTGATAATCATTTTCAACTCTATATTATAGGTATTACATACGTAATATAATAATATTATACATCTTGGGTTCTTTTTTTTAATTTTATTTTTAACAGTAATGGAATATAAGGAAGTACGATGGGAAGCGCCACAATTATTGATCACAAACGGTACAGCCAAGCCCTAACAGATGCAAAGGACGGAACGATCTCGCACAGAGATAAGATTCCCTAGATTAAAAATGCTCAAAACGAGACTCTATAGCGAGGGTTTACTTTATATTTTACCACGCATTTCGTATATTTTTGGTTTATATGAAAATAATATCCATGTCCAGGGAATACCTTTAAAAATAATTTAAAACACAACACACAATAGTACATAAACCAACAATACAAATCCTATTGTCAAACATAAATCCTCGCCAAAAACAAAGCGTCCTGATATGATTGTCGACTCAACAAAAAACGACTTTTTTAATCCAACTTAACGGAGTTTTTACAAGAATTTCCCGACGTTGCGGAACCGCCGTCGACGGCGTTAAACGCCACGTTATCTCACAAATAGCGGCTTATCACCGTTACCGTTTATCTGCTGACGTTACTCGGGTGATAAACGAAAAATATTCGGCAGACCAACACGAGATATAGCGGCTCAGGAGGTAGCGGCTTACTTGGAGCTGTGTTGTGTAGTATGGCGAGATTTGTGCGTGTTGGTAAACGATAATATCCGGAACTACCGGATATTTTTCTTTTAACACATATTTTAGGAAGTTGCTGTTGATGGTGGTAGGCTATGTTTTATATCCGCCCGGAAAACGAACACTGTATACAAAGTGTTAAAACCTGGCATAGTGGCCCACGTGTGTCGCATTCCGGGATCAGCCTGTGTATATCCGGTTGCAACAGGCCGGCATAATTGTATCGACTGCCGAGAGGTAATCATCTCTCGTCAGTCGACATCCTATTAGACCCCACTCCACTTACCATCAGGTGCGGTGAGGTCACTTTACCGTGCACTTGTAAAAAAAAAGGAAATTCATACAAAAACAACATAACCTCAGACCCCCCCGTGACCATGAACGCTGCAAAGTCTTCGAAACGTCGAGAGAAAATTATAATTATTAAAACCGCCATAAAATCCGAAAAACAGTTTAATTTTCACAAAACTACATATTTCTCAAACCTTACGTTTATAGAAAATTGCTAACGCATTTACTATAATTTTAGCATTCAAACGCCTTAATGCTGTCTCTTTTAGATAATCTCAGTACGTCTCCGGCTGACTCTCTCTTGTGAATAATTAATGTTTCAACACTGTAAATAATATGTAAATGCATAGAAACAGAAAATTACTTCCAGCATAGAATCGGCAGCGATTTTCGCTGACAGCCGGCATTTAATAGTTCGTGGAAGCGCTCAGAGCGCTCACGGCGCTCGTTGCGCTTTTATCGCTTACGCTTTCAACGCTTTCACAAAGGAATATACATCGTGATTTCATATCGTTTGTGTTTACGAACTAAAATTTATGAATTTGCAAAATAAGTAAGTTTGATATTTATCAAAAATGTATTTCTCTATAAAGGTCTAACTATGCACAAATCGCTCTGACGAATATTACAGTAAGGTGAAATACTATGCGATTACGGTTTAATTGTCCTTTTCCATATAAAGTGTTGCCATTCTATAAATATGTATCGTTAAAACATAAATTGTCGTTTTTATCAGCGGCTCATCGACAACCCATTTTGGGGTATGAAAAATGATCAAAAAATGTTACTCACCAGTTAAATTGACCTCCTAGATGTGTGTTCGGGAGAGGAGAGGTAGACCAGATTACGGTGGTTGTTGAGCCCATAAGTCACAGGACAGCGTCACGGCCGATATTGATGGCAGCGGCATGCGGTCACTCACGCACGGCCGAATTGGAAATGCATTCATCATATAAAATTAGTTTTACGTTGATTAGCGATTTATTATTTGAATAATTATTTAAAATAATAATTAAAATTAATTACATCATAAAATACATGTTTTGAATTGTTATATAAATATACAGAGATTGTTTCGTTGAACCACTAAACTCTAAATCTACTGCTCGGGATCTGAAAATACGATTATTACTTCTTGAAATGTTTAAATAAAGTCGATTATAAAAAATCAAACAAATCAGTACACAGCATTTTAAAATTATCTGGAAGAGCCAGATGAAACCTACGCTTAGTATTTCCAGACAATATTAAGTTGGCGCAATACACTTTTAAAACATGTCAGATATTTTTATCGTAAACTTTCAAACCGATGAACAACGTTAGGTAAAAAACTAATAAAAATAAATTGTATATATCCATTGATCTCACAGTGTTGTTACTTTCGTGTATTTGTTGAATCTTTAAACAAGGGAAAACGTTTTGAGGAACTTTTTATAGCTATAAAAAGACTTGGAATAACCTTTAAATGTGCTCGAGTGAAAAGTAAACCGACCTGAAAATGATTACAAATAAAAACTTAAGTAACTATTTTTTTATCTTGTCCTTTATAAATATATAAATAAAAGTTTGTGGCAGATAGACTGTGTCTTCGATTAACTATATAGTTCAAGACTGGTGTGTGCTAAATATGGTCGAATTTGAGTAGCCTGCAAAGTAATGTATTTTAGACTCAAGAACACGACTCTCCCAAAGCACCAAGCTATTATGTTTTACCCGTGTACAGTTGTATATATTATAATAATCCGTGCAGGCTACAAAAATAACTGGTCTCCACGATCAACGCAGTGATCAATGGAAGAGCTGGTAGAGATTGACCGCGACGAATCTTCATATGTCAAAAATTTGACATTATTAGTAAAGGCCAGGTCAAAAGCACCCTGAACCTGCGAGAATGCATGAAAAGATTGATAAAGGTTGAGGAAGCAAAGAAGTATGCCATTATCATGCAAAGCTGCAATCCATAGTCTCTGCCTACCTCTATGGGATAGAAGCGTATTACTATTTTATTTATTATTTTATTTATTTAAAATTTTATTGTACACCGAAAATGTAAAAAAAGAAGACAAATTTGTATACAGACGGTGGAAATAACTACATTGGTGGTACAAATGGCGGTCTTATCGCTCGAGGCGATCTCTACCAGACAACCATTGAATGGAGACGATAAAAATAGTCCAAAGGGCAGTACTATGTAGTATGTACGATCAAAGCACAGGATATTCGACACAAATAAGTTTATAGTGAAACATACAATACGTATATTAATACGAACATAGAACTAGGAACGTCAGATATATAAAATTGTCCAGTAGTATAGAGTATAAGCTCGACAGCATGAGTTAACACTCCCGCACTAAGCCGAGTCCGGACTTCGTAACTTCATTAGCGTCGGCACAACTCCTAAGAACTAGCTAATTACACCCCCGTCTATACTATGATGTAAACTCACTACTTTCGGATTCGTTTTATGGTCTCTCAAATATATAGGCATTGAGTTTTTATATGAAAAAGCAATGCTACAAGAGTGTCAGATAAGGGCCAGCCGTGCAGTAAACAGTATCAAGGCCACTTGGAGACAAATGTCACGTCTTACATAACATTGCAATAAAAAATACACGTATCACGCGTTTATCCCCAAATGGGTAGGCAAACAACCGAGTAAACCTTTTTGTCACGTCTGCCTCATTTGTGATCGCCATGTCGGGCACAAATTTCAGTCTCCAGGCAGATGCTGATAACCGAGTAAAAAAACACAATACCACTTTAACAGATCTGGGATCTCAGAGCGGTGTCGTACCGCGCATAAACTACGCTACCAAGGCAGCATATGTGCCATAGGCTGTAATGAATTTCAAACCTGTAACACATCACTGCACGCTCATAGACGCATAACCTTCGTCACTGGAGTAATTAACAGTGATGACAATGTATCAAACTCCTGTGACAACTCCGCTATTTGTTAAAATAAACAAAGCACTGTTAACTAATTTGGTACGTAAATCGATGAAACGTTGGAATACCATGGGGCATAGACAAGATGCCTTTCCACAGTTGTTGACGCTAACGTTATACATAGGAATGATATTATTTCCATCCTTTTTTTTTGTTATCTATTAGTGTTAACTACTAACACCGGGAGATCATCGCTGTAAGGCCGGTGAACTAAACATAACCGTCTAGTCGCCCTCATAAAGGCCGCAAAATAAATAACTTTCTCCACAAAAAAAATGAAAATATTCTACAAATTATAATTTTGCGACGTGGAACAAGAACCTAGAACTTTATAGGTAAGGGGTTAATGATGCGATTTGAATGCATTTATTTTCATCGCATGTTTCTCAGTATAGTCAATAACATAATAGCACCGGTCTAATAATCTTCTTGAGGTTGTTTCAAACGGACATGACTCATTACCAATAAATATTAATGGAGTACGGGCTCCCTTTATATTATATAGGATATAAACAAGTCAAATAAATATAGAAAATACATAATTACATATTTTTTTTGCCTATAAATTGTCAAATACTGATCAAAAGCCAGCCCTGTATTATATACTTGCCCACTGCTGAGCACGGGCCTCCTCTACTATTGAGAGGGATTAGGCCAAGTCCACCACGCTGGCCTAGTGCGGATTGGTAGACTTCACACACCCTCAAAATTCCTATAGAGAACTTCTCAAGTACTCGGTTTATTCATGATGTTTTACTTCACCGTTAAAGCAAGCGATAATTCACAAAGGATACACACATAATTTTAGAAAAATCAGAGATGTGTGCCCTTGGGATTTAAACCTGCGGATATTCATCTCGGCAGTCCGTTCCACAACAAACTAGGCTATCGCGGCTAAATTCAAGAATGTACTTAAAGTACATATAAAGTCAAACTTAGATAAGTGAAAGCTCATGGGACCGCGTTCTATTTTTCTCTTATAGAGATTTCTCACTAAGTCGAGTTTCTAGCTTACAGAGTTACAGGAAGAATCTCACATATAGAAGTCTATAACTATACGGTAAATATGTATGTACAACGTAATAAAAAAATACATGTATGTATGGGTATTATATAATTTATTGAAATTTCTGAACATAAATGTTTTATCTACACTGGCTGTACAGACTACAAAGCTGTGGCATATACTGTCATGTTTTGAATACCAAAAAATACTTTGCATTAAAAAAGCTATTCGAGTATATGAGTGAGATAATTTAGAATGCCAAGCTGTAAAACACCGTGCACAAACAAAAAACAAACTACGCAAGCCAGATAACTTGTTCATAAAAATTCTCGCAACAATTAAAGTTTTTTTAAATACAGTAACGTGTGCCGCGAGCTCATATTTCGTGTAAAACAATTACAGCAGGTTGTGGGGGGAAGGGGGAGGCCTTTGTTATTTACTTGACTAGAAGGACATTCGTAGCAATAAGCGGACGGATAACCGCAAATTATTAGCGACTTTCTCGTTTCTATACGTATTTATGCTACTTATTAGTACACGCATAATTTTGATTGAAGCATTTTAGCGAATGTAATTTTTGGATCATATGAGACTTAACTCTTGATTAGTCCTAAGATCATTTTTTTTTAATTCTAAATCGAAGATGATGTTACTATTATTTATGGATATTCGTGTCTATTTCAATCAAGATAGATTTAAACATCAAAATGTATAATAATATTATCTATCCAATATTTTATAATAATTGTTTTCAGTGATTTGCCTATATGTACCAGCCAGCCTTAGTCACGCACATACGCGCAGCCAATGAAACTAGTGAAACTCACGACGCGGCATCTAGCCTCGTAACTAAAAACAATGGGTAAACAGAGATGATTGTTACCGCGGACACACTTTTAAAACTTCATAAAGGCTACGCAGTAAATTTTTCAGCGCCACTCGCCGAAACCGGCGCCAACCAGCAATAACTGGAATATACCGGCTGTTGGCGGATTTTTGTTTGTGTTGCGCGCCATTATTGTGGTCTCGGGGGCCGGGGGGTCAGCCCCTCGCCGCCTCGTTACCACTCATTGCGAAAAGTTTTCGGACACGTAGTTTTTTGGGTTTCCAAATGGGTTTATTAAACACGTTTATTAGGGTATAATTTACTTGCTCTTTGTTTTAAAATTGCTGGAAAGGGGGCTTAATGTTTATCACAATGGTGATGAGGGATTTGTTTCCTTTATATTGCTGCTGGAATACTTGATTAATGCATAATATTGATTATAATTAACTGGCCCATGTTTGCTGATTAAGGCTTGGTAGAAAGATATCACTCACACGTCGAATTTTTATTTACAATCAATATCACAAGAAAGGCCACGAATCAGATCTTCAATGAGGAGTTAACTTTAGGCAGTCGACTAGTCATAAGGTATAAATAAAATCCTTTGGGCAGTTGACCAGTTATAAACAATAAGTAAAATCCTTTCTGCAATGTGCATGAAGAATAGTGTTAGTAAAATAGTGTAAATTAGAGTGGAATTGAAAAAAATACTATATCTACCTTTTAAAGAAATTAAAGAAGATTATACTACATTACGTGCAGTAAAATTACTATGACGGCATAAAATAGTTAATTTAAACTCGACAGAACGAATAGTTATTAACCTCACTGCTTATTAGAATTTTAATATTATTTCAGGCAACTAATTTCAACGAAGAAATATAATAAATAGAAACTTTAAACTGCAGAACTTTACCGTATCCTGAAACGGGCTGAAATAAACTCCCAACATAGAAATAACACTTTCAAGAATTCAGCTTGAACGAGTTAGGGGAGCGCACACTGGAATTGAAGTCTCGAGCGGTTTCAGTGTTATATTATTTAATATAGTGTAGACATTGGCAAGTACTTTTTATCGAACGAATCTATATATAAGTGTAATATAATCTCAGTAACATTATTTTTTTTTATTATTTCATTACGATCTAAACAAGAAATGCCAGGGCCAGTGGCTATTAGCAGAAATCCCTCAGAATAAAATTTACATTCCTGACCCTTGCATCGTCCAAAACGGATTTACAAAGAGCCGAAAACTGTGGACTTCTCTTAACCGCACACGCACGGGCGTTGCATGGTGTAACTATCATTTATATAAGTGGTGTATTACTCGGTTGCCAGCCTGTGAATGTGGAGCAGCAGAGCAAACTGTCCAGCACATGCACACAGCACACTTGACACCAGGCCGAAACATCCTGTCAAAACTCGACATAGATCTCTAATGGACGAATTATTTTTATCAGATTATAACGCCATAAGATGATGATGAAATTATAAATGTTTTTATGTTTGTTAGGAGTACACGCAGATACATCTGAACTATTTAGACGCAATTTGGCACCCGAGTAGACCATGTCCTGGATTAATAGGAGGTTACTTACTTTTATCCCGGTGAAATTTACTTCATCACACCAGTAATTTTTTTATAATTTTTTTGTTTGGCTTTGTAGATTTATTGTATGTCATTGAACATTGGATAAACAGTGAATTAAACACCACCCTGTATAATTCAATAAATCCTCAGAGGAATGTTACTGTGCTCTAAGGTGCGCATACTCTTGACAAAATTTGTTTCGTAATTGTAAACTCTAAGCGACTTGTGTCGAATCCTGGAATCCGAGCTGAATTATTAATGACAGCCCGCGACATATCAAACGAAGGTAATCAACCGCGACCTGGCAATGCATAATGTAACAAATATTAATGTTTATCATCCACCTATATCTCGAAAAGTAGGTAAAGATGCACCTAGTACCCATGCTTAGATAATATTTCCGTCCTATGATGTAGAAATAAGCTTAATCTCGTATATTTACTCTAACCTCAAGCAATGTTATAATACAAATTCTGTTTGATTCTACGACTGAACCATTCAAACATAATGTTGTAAAATTGCTTTGCTAATTTAAAAAGTAACTTGCTTGGTATGGAAATTGGGCCTGATATACACTAAAAATGAACCACAATACCACTTATGTTTACTTATATACCACCTCACTTCATATCGTCAGGTACCTACCTATCTAAACATGCGTAGGCATATAGAAAAAAAAAACAAATTGAATTTTCGGAATCCGGATATCGAATCGCAACGGTGTGTGAAACCGTAACTAAATCAACGAGGGAAGACCCTCTAATTATGTGGCCCTTTCAAAGTAATTACTGACGACCTGTGTTTGTTCTGTGCGGCGGATTTGAGCGGATTGCGGAAGGACCGCGAGGGGCCGCGCGGGACGGGGTCGACGGCCGCCGCGCTACATTACCGGCTAAATCAAATGAAACCAAACGTTTATGTTATTACTGTTCCGTTTTGTTTGTTTTACGAGAATTTATTGTTTTAGAAACGGTTATGTTAGAGGTTGCTGAATTTTATACAAGCGACTAGAATTAATATACAATATTATTTTAATATTTTAGACCTGAAATAACATTTAATTTATTTAATAATTAAGTATTTATTAAATATTATATTCTTACAGGACTTACACCCAAATCGCTTCTATTAACATAATCATATAGGGAATTAGGAAAAACATAAGTTCTTTTATCCCTACCGTCATAATATAACCAGTGCATTCTTATTTCGTAAAGCACAATCTATCCAATGACGTGATAGGGAAAGAATCACATTGCCAAGTCCAGACAACTGCAGTTTTTTTTTTCTTTTTTTGTTGGTCGTCCTATGCATCGATTCTACTACATTATTATTACCACTTATTCAGGCGCCATTCATAAGCACCGAACGTAGGTAAATAGACAGAACTTAACATGTCTAATACAATAAAAAGGTATAGAAATACCACACATGCCCGACTTTTCAAAGTTACGTTTCCATTCTTTGACAATTGGCAATTTTCGCTCACGTTTTAGACGAAGAAAATAACGGGAAAAATCCTAAATGCACCTAAGGATTCTACATAAGAATAGATATACGAAGTCTCCCAACCGGCAGCAAGGTTTACTAAGGGCTTTCGATAGTAGAGGAAGCCAGTCCTCGACTATGAAATTGTATGAAAAACAATGCCAGAATTATCAAAATCTTTGTAACGAAAACGAAACACACCCCATAAATAATATCTCAGCAGTGATAAGGCGATTCGAGCGGACGCTGGTGCGCGGGGTGCGGGGGAAAGGGAGCTTATATTACAAGATTATTCGGTAATGCTCCGCCAAGCATCTCGCTGGGTAGCAACTTTGTATAATTGTATTAAGTACCTTATGCTATAGTGATCTATTTTTCCGGAAACTAGATTTGGGAGTAGACTAGGGCATGACAATGTATATAACTCCAATACCTAAAACTAAACTCCAATACCTAAAAACTTCCAAAAACCAAACAAACATACATTATACCGTTACTATATTCCGTACCATGCTATGATATGATAATAGGCGATCCTATCACATTACGAGAAAGGACATGGAATATAAGTAATGACAGAATAAATTATAGTACTGTCGTATTAAAATTAACTACATACGTATCTTCATAAATTATAACTAAAACCAGCTCAATCACCATCAGCTTTCAATAAAAAACCGCATCAAAGTGCTCATTCGTTTAAGATCTATAATGGCACGGACTTCTAGATATAAAGGTAAACACCTTAAAGTTACAACACCGTTCTTTTTACTGTCCGGGATCAATAAATATGGTATAAAACATAAGTTGGAAAGAATTCCGTGGGTACGTTTAATATTATTTTTATGTTAAATATTATTTGGAAATAAAACCTGGACCACGCAAGAAATATTTAACAGAACGGTATAAAAACAGGTTTGTTTTTGCCTGTTTCAAAATGAAATATGGAACTAATTAATATTATCTGTTTCAAGTAATTATTCTACGAATACAACATCTATTTATGTTTTTGTAGCATTAAATTGTTTTCTGGTTATATTATTGCGGCGTGCATTGTTTTTTTTTATTAAACAGTAGAAACAAATTGTTAATATTACTCGAATGGTTACCACTAAATGACTATGAAGGTACAAAAAAAGGAGCAAAATGCAGCCTTGTCCGGGGTACAATCACCCCACAGAAAACCAAGGTCCAAATACCCACTATGATTCTACAGTTCCAACAAAGCATATTTATTTTACTTAAAAGAATTTATTTTTCATTACTGAGCCAATTTCTTAAAAGTAATTATTCGTATCTCCCGAGAGAGTAAACTTAATACTGAGCCTTAAACATACCGTAATAAGATATTTAATAAAACATTGCGATAATTTTGTTCGTTGTTATTCGTAAAAGCTAATTCTCATTCTTTAGATGCCCTCTTCAATCATTTCGCTTGTATCTATATAAATTTTATTCAAAATTTCACCTAAATCTTGTAACTTCTAATTATCGCCCTCCCAATAAATACCATGACTGCTCATGAAAAAAATACCGGCTTCAAAATGCCGGCATAATTGTGTCGACTGGCCAGGGGTAAACATCTCTCGTCTATCAACATTCTATGTGGGTACCACTCCACTTAACATAAGGATGCAGTGGGATCACTTTGCTACGCCGTATGAAAAATACCGGTTTTTGTTTGTAATTCGTATCGTGAAATATCCGAAGGTCCAAAATCGCCCTTCCCTCTCTGTTACATATTATTTTCTTTGAATCACATTACTACCTAACTCTTAGGTATAATTGTCATTAAGGGCGATGATCGCTTAACACGTTACCTCCTTACACGTGTGTCGGCATGTCTTATAAAAAAATACAGTGAAATCTATAGAATTGAAATCTCGCGTGGCTCAACAGACCTTGTTACCATATTCAATTGCCTCGCTCTAGCAATACACGAGTTTTCTCGTTTTCCAGAAAAACGAGAAACCTTTTCCATCACTCATACCTTCGTGTAATACTAATGTTTGAAATTTCGAACGGTGCTAAGCCTCTAACGAGTGTTAGACACTTCTTCAATGTCGTCTGTAGACACTCGACACAATGTCACCTCCAACTGTTACAAGAAATAAAAGCTCGCGCTAAACCGATCCGTCGCGTGGATTTAAATAAATGTCGACCAGTGTACTTCGCTAAGTGGAAAATCGGTACTTTGTAAGCCGAGAACGGCTGTAAAGTTATCTAGACGACTTAAATTATAGTACGGATTAGGTACTTCGTTTTATTTATTATATTTTTTAGAATGGTTGTGTGAATTTCTTAAGATTGCACTATTATCTTTTTTTTAATACTGGTACGGCAAAGTAACCCCACTGCCCCTGGTGGTTAATGGAGAGGTCTAATAGAATGTCGACTGACGAGAGATTATTACCCCTCCTCAGTCGACACTAATATGCTGGCATGTTGGAACTGGATATACACGTAAAATATTACCTCTCAAGATAAATATTACCTTGTCTCGTATTTAGTCTTCTGAAAGATTTTTTAAGTCTAATTCTATAACACTGTATCATACATACTAGACTACACTGCAACATTCTATCATATGTATATGAGTGGGTCACTCAATACTAAGTGGTTTTTATCGCGAATGTTTACCTAGAACAGATACCTTAAGAATCATTAATGCGTCTGACCTTTAACACTGACTATGATCACCTCAATAAAACCGCAATAGTGATTAATGAAGAGCAGGAGCTTAGATGTTTTTTTTTTTGGATAATATTCACCATTAACACCAACAGAATGGGGTGACTCGTTCACACTAATTGTATCTATCTATGCCAATTACTACCCCTCGAGTTGGCCCATTCATACCGTAGAATAATAAGTAGGTATAAACCTCTTCCATTTTGGAGATGCTTCAAATTGTCCAGTAATTACTGGCTACGTAGTTGAATAGTTAGGAAATACCTGGAACAGAAATACGTAAGACATTCATAGAAATTTCAAAATCGATTGCACTTCAATAGAAATATGAAAATTATACCATTTCTGCAGCTGAAGGAAACTAAGGCGATGAATCAACGTGCAGACGGCACGAGGAAACAAACAGATTGCGAACTAGCATCGGTATTGTTTTGAAGAAATAACAGCCGTTTGTCTTATTGTCTTTAAACCGATCGGTGTTGTCGGGTTATCTAGCGGGCTAGTAGCAGAGTAGTAGTTACTCGCATGAGCGAGTCGCTATTAATCCGTGGTATTTTTTCCGTGCTTGTTTACTGTTATGTATGTTAAAGCTTATTTTATTTTACGTACCTTTGTGCGCTCTAAATATTAATCTTAGTTTTAAACATTGTTTCTCAGTAAGTGAATTATGAATGCAATTCTTAATGAGAAATAAAGCTCTTCTTAAACCATAAACCTTATGTCGTGGTTCGATCTGACTGTATTAGTTACTAGCACAAAACTGACATGGGAAAGGTACGGTTGTTAATTTAACTGTTATTACTTATATGTACTTACCTCGCCATTATGAATACCTACTGACATTTCACTTACCGGTTTCAGTTAAATACTCCAGTTTAAGGACTGCATTACATTTACCATCGCGGTCAGTTACTCGCCACCCTCATTTACCTTTATACAAGACAAAAATCACTTCAACATTTCCGCTAGGTCAGTAACTCGCACCATGTAAGCCATTACGTGTTAGCAACAATAAATCTAAGAAGACTAAAAGTTCCAGATTGCTGCAAACTTGCGTCGAGAATTTATGTCAGCTTCGAGCCAATCTGCTTCTCGGGACATGGGACAGTGCCTTCAGCGTCGCAACGATGCAGCTGCATATTATGGGATGCGAGATATGAGCCTTTTGAGCGCTGCTATTATATATAAGACGATGGATATAGTTTTAACTGCCTCAATGGCGTAGTTAAATTGCGTACGTGGTAGGAAACCTCTCTAAGATCCCAGGTTCGATTCCCCGGATCAGACAAAGTAATATTGGGTTTTTTCTACTCAGGCCGTAGTCAGTTTTTGTGCCCGCGTTTGTGCCCGATATGGCGATAGGCTTGTCCTCTATCACAACACAAGTAGCGAAGAGTCCATCTCCTGGTTCTCCACATTTTTAGTGCTGCAGTAATTTCACAATATAGATTATGAAACGGTCTTAGTGGTCATGCAGCGCGGGATACAATAGAGAGTTATAACAGCGCTGAAGCGATGTTTTACACGGATTAGCAAATCAGTTGGAGTGCTCAAACAATTATGGAAATACTACGTTGAATTTTAATTGTTATTGGGAGTCAGATCAACAATATTCTACTTTTGCCGTCATAGAAAACTAGTAATTAAGTTATATTAGATATTATATTTGTATTAATACTTGTTGGGTGAAATATAAAACATACTGCTTTTGTTAATTTCTTCAAATATGATATTTTAATTACTATATATAAAACTTATAACGAATCGCGTTCCTTTTAGCCAGTGCACTTATAACCAATAAGATGGGCCGGTATAATACAACCAATCGTTGCAAGACGCAACATGTTCCTTTGACCGTCTTTGTATTTGCTCTACGCTTAACAATACCTTCCGCTCAGTCTCTGTGCCAGGTAAAATGCGAAGAATAAGTGCAATAATTCCACCGTATAATGCTCCAAGTTTCCGAGCGTGTTTCCCATTTGTTTTGAACTGACCTGCGACATTTCGCCCACAAAGAGTTCGAAATAACAAATGTGTATTGCATTACGCTGGAATGTGAGTTATGGGATGTGTTTATTTGGTTATGAATAATGGATTTTGTGTTTAGATTTATGGAAGCGAAGATGGTGTTATCTACTGTATATGAACCAGCTTGGCGGGCGATACTGATCTTCCATAATACGTTATTCCTAAGTATACTATTATACATGGTTCATTATACCGGCGTGAGAGTAATGTAGTGTAATGTAGCTATTGTAGCTAGTGGAGATCTAGGTATTATGAGGTATAATGTCTCATTTACTAAAGCGACAGTACCAACCAACGTCTTATTCAAAGTTCTATTTGTGATGGTACAATAAGGCATAGTGTTACCACTAAGAAAGTGGCATATGGTCATTTTTGTATAAAAAAGAAATCTCTCTCTTTCTATCTTTAATCTCTTCAAACACTTTTTGTCCTAAAAACAATTTTGAATAAAGTTAAATTTCTTTAACGAAAGATTCAGATCTATTTGGCACAATAGATGTTAAAGGCAAATAATATCTGGAGAAAATTTAAGGATTCCTCGTTTAGGAGTCCTTTGTCGGCGCTAAAACAGCGGACAAATTTACAACGAGATGAATTCTGAATGATAATGAACGAAA
The DNA here is from genome assembly GCF_014839805.1 of Manduca sexta. Taxonomy (NCBI): domain Eukaryota; kingdom Metazoa; phylum Arthropoda; class Insecta; order Lepidoptera; family Sphingidae; genus Manduca; species Manduca sexta. The sequence continues at coordinate 11,900,694 of NC_051123.1, forward strand.
CAATTTAGTATCAATTTATTTGTAGAAAACTTAATTAATGAATTTAAGTTGAAGTTCATGAGCAAGGGCAATGTTCTTGTAATAGTCGAACAAGGTAAAGCCAAGCTGAATCTATGAAGATAATTTTCTTATTTTTTATAATAGAAGATCAAAAACCATCCAAGATCGTGATCATTGTCACGTATAAATAACTACAATTCTATAGGCATGGTGGATGCGTTACATAAACCAGAATAAAATATGACTATGCCATATCCAAACAATTTAGCGTTCAATAAAACATAGTTTAAAAATACTATCTTTTTAAAAAAGAAGCAAAACAAAGCTTAAGGAACATTAAAGAGCTAAGATCATGAGGCAGTCTATAAGCCAAAGATAAGGGGCAGTGAAGGCGATTAAGAAAGTGGGCAGCTGCTGCCGCCGAGCGCGGACGCGAAGCGGGAGGAAATAAATGCAGAATAAGAAAATATTAATGCTATGTCTATAGTTTGAGAAAGATAACAAAATAATTATTTGAAAATGTGTACTCTTAACGCTCTTAGTTCTATTTCTGTGTTTAAATTCGCTTAGAATTAAACAAAGCGTCGACATTGAATGATCGCTGTTTTCTTCGCCTAATTAAATAGCAATGTATACCATAGTCGGCGAACATTTTGAGCACATTCTTGACAGTGGATTTCTTATACATTAGAGCAGCTATACTTACGTATAACAAAAATCCCCAACACACGGTAGTATGCTCAAGATGTCAATTGGCTATTACATCTTTTGTGAGCCAGGAAATGTGTTCAATATTTTTACAACACTTTTGTTTGAAATAAGATCTTTGTATTATCTCCCAGGATGTATTGGTGCTGGTAGACCACCTTAATATTAAGTCAAATCCTTCCTGCAACATACATGAAAGATGTTTCCACAATAAAGTGACGTAAAGGCACCACAACACGCTGCATCAATCGATTTCATTTTATCTCTATTTCGTCCCAGATAGATTTCACTTTGATCCGACGTCGAGACTGGTCGGTGTTAAAACGAGCGATTGAATTACAAGCGAGTGTCCGAGCCTCTTCACAAAAGGTACAAAACTCACAAACGTTTCGCGTCACCTTCACTAACACAAGCCAATTTGTTTGCAGACGCTACATAATTGGGATCAACTAACGAACACGCTGCCGCCGGCCCCGCGTCCGCCTTTACTGATTGAATTTTATGGCTTAATTTGAAAAATGCATCATTGGCTTATGACCTACTTTGAATATGTAAAAGGCGTTGAATTTGATTATAGTTCCACAATAAAAAAAACGAAATTCGTAAAATATTGTACGTTGTGCGGTGTTCGGATTTAGGCCCGATATGGGAAAAAGATCTTTACTATAATAATATTCTTTGTGAATTTATCGTTCGCTTTAACGGTGAAGGAAAACATCGTGAGGAAACCTGCACATCTGAAAAGTTCTCTACAGGAATTTCGAAGGTGTGTGAAGTTTACCAACCCGCACTAGGCCAGCGTGGTGGACTAAGGCCTAACCCCTCTCAGTAGTAAAGGAGGCCCGTGCTCAGCAGTGGGCAAGTATACAATACAGGGCTGATATTATTATTATGGTCAATTCTCTTTATTTTAAAGGTATATTTTTTTTACATTTTTACATATACATTTAAAAAATAAAACATGCATATAAAAATTATTATTATCTTTATTTTAAAGGTATTTTTTTTTTACATTTTTACATATAAATTTTAAAAAAACATGCATATAAAAATATAAAAAATGTATGACCCTCCGATGGCGAAGCGCAAGACCCAGGCCACCGGCGGTTAGGGATTCAAAGTGAGGAATCGCCTCACAATGCGCGCCGTGTCCAGCAATACTGCCTTCTGCATCTGGCCTCCGACCCAACGGCCAATTGAGAGCTTCCGAAGATGTTGGTCGAGGCTCTTTGGTATCAATCCATGCGCAGAAACGACAATCGGAACAATAATTGTAGAGTCCACATCCCACATGTCGGTAACCTCGTGTGCCAAGTCTAAATATTTAGACATTTTATCCTTTTCGGCTTTAACAAGGTTATCGTCATGCGGAATGGTGACATCAACAAGTATTGCCCGGCGCGACAATCGATCTACTATCACAATATCAGGTTTATTGGCAACAATTGTCCTGTCTGTGATAATAGATCGATCCCAATACAGCGTTGCATGATCATTTTCGAGAACTGGTTGTGGTATATACTGGTAATATGGTACTTCAGAAGACACAAGACCATATCGAAGAGCAATTTGCTGGTGTATGATCTTGGCTACAAGGTTGTGTCTATGCAAGTACTCGCCGTTAGCAAGATACGAACAACCGGAAATTACATGCCTGATTGATTCACCAGGACGATGGCATGCCCGACAAATATCGACCATACCGTCCTTCAGGATGTATTTCCTATAATTGTTCGTTTTGATAACTTCGTCCATAATTGCAAAGACAAAACCCTCAGTTTCCCCAAAGAGGTTACCAAAACGTAGCCAAGATACGGACGCAAGCTGATCCACATCAGGTCCATGAAGGGCCCGATAGAACCGACCGTGTAATTCTTTGCTCTTCCATATTTCCCTGCGCTCCCTTATACCCAATACCAGAGGTCTCCGCCAGTTCTCTTTCGCCAAGGAAAGCGGGGTTAATCCTTTATCCACCATAACTACAATCCTGTGCATGCCCACTTCACTGTGAAGGAAATAATCCCTAAGATTGCACACCTCGCGGTTATGCAAATCCTTAGCATTAAGTAAACCTCGGCCTCCACATTTCCGCGGGATGTACAATCTCATCACTGACGAACGTGGGTGGTGCATACGATGTGCAGTCAGTAGAGTCCGGACCTTTCTGTCCAGGGCGTCCAATTCGGTCTGAGTCCATCTGAGTATACCAAAGAGTACATGAGTACAGGCATAACCCAACCGTTGAAGGCGCGAATCTTGTTTCCACCCGATAAAAAACTGTTGAGTATTTTTCTCAGGCGGCCAAAGAAACGTTCCCTCACCGATTGTTTTACGTCTGCACTCACAATACCCAGTGCCTCAGGCATACCCAGATATTTGTAGGTTTTCGTCTCAGAAAGGGATTTAAGTCTTACAGTCTCTGAGATTTGAATGTCATCAGAGACCACAACCTCTCCTCGCTTTACATGAATAACTGCACATTTATCTACACCAAACTCCATATTGATTGAGTTGCTAAATTTTTCAGTTATTTTTAACAACTCAATCAATTATTATTATTATTATAATCTCAATAAATGATAAATGCACAAAAAGTAACATAGCCCACCTCCTGTTATTTACCGCTATGTAACCCAAAAAGTATGAATGAGAAATTGAGTGCGATTTGCGTATGACGCACGATGTATTGTCGCGTGTCGCATGATTTAACACTAGGCTGTGAGCGGCGTTATAAATAGACCTTCATGTTTACATCATTCATCTGCCATTATCTACTCCAATAGGTTATATGATGTTTTTATAGCCAATAAAATGTCACTTGGCGGATTTTCTTATACGTGCACCGCAAAATCACCCTACTGAACCTGATGGAGTGGGGTCCTATAGAAGGTCGACTGATGAGAAATGATCACCCCTCGGCAGTCGATACAAGTATGCCGGCCTGTTGGAACTGAATATACAAAATCTCATATCTGCCCATAAACGCAACACGACATACAACTTATTAGTTATGCAAAGGTGTGTAGTGCGCACTGACATCCTGAGATATTCGATTTACTTTTTATTAGAAAAGTATAAAATAGAAAATTTAACACTTACTACATTACAGTCTATGGTTCTTAAGTTTGTCACTGGATGCAATGTCTTGTTTTTTTTTCTCTATGCGACGGTGTTCTTGTCGATGTAGTACATGTGCATAATTAAATTAAAGTTTGTTGATTTAATAAGAATACAGTTCTACTTTATTTAAAAGTGGTATAACCAAACACTCTTTTGTTTCTCAGAGTGTAATATCCAGGGGACTTAATAGGCTTTTACATATACCGAGAGTTTCTCTAAAGATGTTAGCGAAAATTTTAGAATTTGCTCTTATGAAGCTAAAATTGACGATAGCCAAATAAATCCCACACCTTTCTGAATTAGCAGATGCTATTTTGTTGACGACAACAGTCACAAAATTTTAACAATCATGATGTCAATGACCTATGATGGAAGCTTCTAGTAAAATTCTTACAACATAAAATATATAACTTAATACACTGATCTTCCACTCCAACTAGGGAAGACCCTTTCATCAAACACACGAGTAGAAAGTTTTAAGAGCAAGCACTCACCTGGGAGCGGCTTGAGTCGCGGGGGCTCATGTTTAATTAAAACTGACGCGACGTGAGATGCTATCGACGGAGCCCTCCGCGTCTCCCGACGTCTTACGTGTTCACTTCTAAGATACGGGAATAAATGGCTCCCATTTCAATTATATCTGGATTGTATTTTCGTTTTTATGTCGCTGAGACAGTGTTTTATGCTGAGTTTACGATCTTGCGGGGATAAATCTCGGTAATCAAATATATATTACTACATAGACGAGTGTCTGCGTTTTGAAGGGTCAAGGCTAGTAGATTCTATAAAGCTGTTTGCTGTTTGTTACTACTTTTTATGACGAGACGACTTAGTACTTCGACCGTTTTTAGGCATCACCACCGTTGGATGAACGTGTTAAAAAGAAGAGGTAATTGCTCGGTTAACTATTGGTAGGTAGCAAAATGACCTAAAACGGCGAAATATAAAGATGTATATAACATATCGTAATGGTCTTCTAATCAGAAGACATATATATTTCCACGCTGCTGATTGCCAGTAGTAATGTATAAAACGATGTTCGAGTGTCCCACATACAAGAAATCGACATTCAAAAATAAAATACATTTTATCATGTAAAAATGGGAAAAAGGAAACCGATCAACTCCACATTTTATAAATACGATCTTAACTAGTTAAAAACTAAGTTGAAATTACCGTGTCATTTGCATTGCGTGTTCCGAGGGCGAGACGAAGAAAAACACGCGACACTTATTATTCTGTTTGTAAAAGTTTGTAGAGTCGGGAATAGCGCTGACAAAACGCTAACGCAAAAAGTTGCGTTTGTGTTCGGTTTGGGTAAATATTCCGTAGTTTCGTATAAAGGTTTACACAATATACAATGCAGACAATGGATGTCTATTGTATACCTCAGTTAAGAGTAAAATTGGAAATGTGCTAACTCACGGTTTTATTTACCAAGGGGAGACACAAGTATGTAGAAAATGTATGGTTTACCGAAATATTTTGACCCATAGTGTGATTACGGATCAGTGATAGGGTACTAATGTAAAATTATTTATTAATTCCAATCAAGGCTAGTTACGTGTATTCTTTAAATAGAAAACTAATAAAAAATATTTCCAAATATATAATAACCTATACACTATTTGATGGATATTCCAAAGCTGTAAAAATGACAAACAAACGTGACCTTTACATCATATTTACAAGAACATATTTCTCCCCGTATTACCACACGCACTAAAATGTATCGTGAAAGTAATCTGGCAATAAATCATCTAAGTCTGGATGTTTGTCATGCCCGTATTGGAGCAGGCGACTGATTGAGACGGATGGAGCGGATAACACCCGAGCGACTCTCCTTTGATAACACACCCTGCGGTTGGGCCTACTGATTTTTTACTTTGTAACTAGTTATTTTCTCTCACATTGAGAAACTATAAGTGTTATAGTATACTATTAGCCAGCCTACTATTCTAATTAATACAATGCAAATTTTTTTTAAGTAACTATATTAATTATGAACGAGGATGAAATTTAGAAGATAAACCTTCTTACTATAAAAATACACATAACACACTACATAGATCAAGAAATGGATCCTTAGCCCTAAGTACCCTAATAAGGCGTAGAAAATGGATTATACATAAATAGTGAAGTGGATCCAAAAGCATTATATAATATATTTTAAGTCAATATTCTGATATTAACTGAATTAAAAATAAAAAACACAATGACAAGTCTACATGACTCAAACGTAACAAAAATAAACTGTCGTTTTTATTTTGCACACCGTCCTTGGTAAATTGTAAGGTCAGCACAAACATAGATCCTTTTGATAAACATGTGTATATTGTTAAGGACTCACTGGAGATTTGTCTTTGAAAACATTTTTCAAGGCGTCTGTGCAAATATAGGTAGGTAGCGTCAGAAAAATATGGAATTGTGTTAAAGTTAAAATGATTTCGATTAAAATATGGTAATATTATCAAAACAGAGTATTACAATGTCTCTATAAAACAATATTTTAGATAAATCACATTTCTGGTCCGGGGCTGGTAATTTACTATTGTAATAACTATTTGCGTCATAATGCATCAATGAGTCGTATTGCTAAACTAGATTTAGAGCTAAATGTTCCCAAAAATATTATGTGATATTTTGGGGACATCTAATGAATAGCTGGTGGTAGAATATATTTTATATCTGCCCGGATAGGGACCACTGTAAACAAGGTTTTAAAACTCGCCGTTGTGGCCCACGTAAGCGTGTCGCGTTCAGGGATCAGCCTGTGTATATCCGGTTTCAACAGGCCGGCATAATTGTGTCGACTGCCGAGGGTCATCATCTCTAGTAAGGCGACATTCTAGTGGACGCAACTCCATTACCATTAGGTTCAGTAGGGTCACTTTGCCGTGCAAAAAAAAAAGCCAGAATTAGGGTTCAAAATATACCGGTTATATTAAAAAAAAATGTATTGGTTTGACTTTTTTGTAAACTATACGATGGGTAGCCGTACAGACAGACGATAACGTGAGATGGTTATAGGCGTGTCGCTTTGTCAGACCAGTGTCCAGTCACGGCCGGCAAAGTGATTACTACTGGCGATGGTATCTTAGCTTTTACAGATAAGTTCAAGCCTATGTCCCTAAAGAAATAGGTAGAGTTGCAACTGCAGGATTTATTGAAGTTACAACTAATATAAAATAAAATAAAATTATGATGTGATAGAAAGAAAGATTATTTTCGGCATAAGTTCCAATAGTAAGCAACTGCCGTGTATATGAATCGAAAATAATATAAAAGTTACTTTTCCTGTGTTTAAAAACGTTTTTATTTACTATACATCGTTTTTGCCTGTCCGGTTAGATTTGAAAAGAATGCCTTTGATTTTGAAGCTTTATGGTCCACCTTCATACTGCGTATGAATTGAAAAAAATTAGTTACCCATTCTGGGAATCAAGGCCGGAAACAATACAATTCAGTCAAAATACACAATAACTATGTTACTAAAACATTTCGGCGAATTATTTTCATTTATAAAATCCCTTTTATTACGAAAAAGTATGAAATAAGAATCCGCTCCAAAAATGCGACGTAATTAGATTCTATTTACATAAAACGTTTAAAAGTATTCATGAGGTTAACACCAGCGTTTCCTTACTCTTTAAGTAAACCTTTTTTTTTAATGAAATGCTGCTTTTGTGGTGCGATATAAAAGGATAGACTGCGGTAGGATATTCTAGTTTTCAAACTGAAAATAACCGCAAAATACCGCAACATATTACATTTAAAATCAACATAGTTTGACGTCCAAACTTTGAGCCGATGATACCTACATTTTGATGATAGTGTTTATACAGAGTCATTTTGACATTGCATTACTAAATGAAACCACATACTCGTCTTCACAAATCATCCATTAATAACTAATATTTTCACCGAAAATCCTGGTTATAGTTTTCAGATTTGTGTATCATTTTGTAGTTTAATGCGAATATAGCGTGTGCATGGGTGTATTTTTGAATGTAAGTATGTTGTTGCCACTGCAAGGAATTCTCTTACACTAGTAGTACCTAGTGGCCTTAGGACGCGTAAAATTAAAATAACTTTTTATTAATATTTATTTTTCTGGAAATTTACATTTTTTTATTTTACATCTACGGCTCAAGTAACTTATTGGAAAATGTATTTCCAAGTAGATAAGAATGTGGTTTCATTTAACAAAGCGATGTCAAAATGACCTTGTATAAACAATTTCGCCATCTATATATTTGTTGTGTATCGAACTCCGCATTCTTTACCGAGAAAAATCTGCGAATGGGATACTAGAATCCCGCGCCTTAACAACTGCAGGTACCTGGACGAAAGTTGAAAAAGGATAGCTGGGGGAAAAGAAGAGTGGAGGAAGGAAAGGAACCCTCTTAGTATAGGCGGAGGGAAAAGGCCAAGAAATGTTCGCGAGCCCTCATAGACCTCAATATGGAGGTACAATCAAGAGGTATACACACTGAACTGTGTGCCTAGAGCCGCGGCAAATGTCCCCCGTGCATTGGGTGTGGTGACCGATCGCACAAGAATTGCCTCGGGGTGACACCAACTATATTAGGTGCCATGTAATAGATGGCATCCCATATAATATTGTTGTAAGTAATTGGTGTATGTGTTCTGAGTTATTTATAAAATTAAGTAAAATGATGTGTTATTGACACGAGTGTTTATTTCAGAGTGAAAAAAAAATAAAAATAATTTTAACAAAAAATTAAACCGCCTTCAAAAACCACTCAAAACCAAAAAATAATTTCACATACAAGTATATATTGGATACCAATTTTGGAGTCGGTGCCTAATTAAAATTGCTAGTTAGCTACATTTGTTGCATAGTCCATCTATGAGCTAAATTTCTTTCAAATCAATTAAAAGGAGTAGGTTTGCGTGAACTACAACATACACAGTGAAAGGTGTAATACCAAGCACATGTATGGTGTTTCATCTTTTTATATCCTCTTTTTTTCGAGGCAGGGGTGTAATACACCCACATTTGACCAGCTATATGTAACAGGGGAAGAATTTGGGTAGTGTACAGTTCACAAATTTAAATATTTCCTTAATAGCTTCCATTTGCTGTGCTGCGGCGATGTGTTTATCTCCGGTGACGATCTGACTTGCTGACTTTGTACGCTGGCAACACATTGTTTTCGTATATTCGTTAATGTATTTATCTAGCTTAACTAGCAATTTTAATTAGGCACCGACTCCAAAATTGGTATCCAATATATACTTGTATGTGAAATTATTTTTGGTTTTGAGTGGTTTTTGAAGGCGGTGTAATTTTTGTTAAAATTATTTTTATTTTTTGCTTTTTTATGTTAGTAAAAAATAGACCGTCTCAATGGCATAATTGTGTTTCGCTCACGATACGACTATCGCGCTGAGGAGTTACACCTCTGAGTACCACTGAAAAGGGGAAAAGTTGAGATGCTATATATATGTATGTAAGAAGTAGATTCAAGTAAACCTAACGCAAAAACACAACTGATATTATTTGGTTCACAGTACAACTATCGCGCTGTGGTGTTACACTTCTGCCTACCCCTGAAAAGGGTAAAAGGTGTGATGCTACATATATGTATGTATGTAAAAAGTGGAGTCAACTAAACCCAACGCAAGAACACAACTAATGTGTTTCGCACGCAGTACGACTATCGCGATGAAATTATACGCCTCTGCCTACCCCTGACACGGGGAAAAGGTGTGATGCTATATATATTTATGTAAGAAGTAGATTCGAGGAAACCTAACGCAAAAACACAACTGATATATTTGGCTCACAGTACGACTAGCGCGCTGTGGTGTAACACCTCTGCCTACCCCTGAAAAGGGGAAAAGGTGTGATGCTATATGTATGTATGTATGTAAGAAGTAGATTCAAGCAAACCTAACGCAAAAACACAACTGATATATTTCGATCATACTATAACTATTGCGCTGTGGTGTTACATCTCTGCCTACGCCTAAAAAGGGGAAAAGGTGTGATGCTATATACATATATGTATGTATGTAAGAAGTAGAGTCAATTAAACCCAATCCAAAAACACAACTGATATGTTTCACACACAGTACGACTATCGCGATGAAATGTTACGCCTCTGCCTACCCCTGACACGGGAAAAAGATGTTACGCTATATGTATAAGTATGTGAGAAGTACAGTCAACCAAACTCAATGCAAAAACATAACTAAATACGTCACATGAAAGCTAAATTCGCGATTTCGTTTTCTTGGACGACATAAATATTCTAGTTTTTTTAATTTTAAAACCAAACTACCGAAGCGATCTTGAAAAAAAATTTATGGGACCAATCTGGAGAGAAATTCTTTCGAATAAAAAAAATATTTTCCAAATCGGTTCAGAAATGAGCGAGTTCTGAGGTAACAAACATAGAAAAAAAAAAAAAAAAAAAAAAATAAAATTCATGTCGAATTGATAACCTCCTCCTTTTTTTTGAAGTCGGTTAAAAACGTAACTAGGCAAACAACAATATTCAAATATTTACAAATAGAACACATTTAAAAGAATATTGGTCACAAAAAAGGTTACATTCTACAACAAATATCAATTTATCCGACCAAAGGATCGAACCCAAACTCATTAAGGTGCAGAAAAAATACGCCTCCGATACAGCCGAATATGTCCTTTTTTTTGCAGTAGGTCAAAATCTAATTCCATAAAAAACATATTACAAGCCAACAGCCATCGGATTACTTCACGAGTCAATTTCTGAAAGTTTATAATTATAAACAAAACTCGTCTACCCATAGACAGATCTATACTTATATCCACTTTCACAAGTAACTTTATTTGCCGTAAGAAATAGGTCACGACGCGAAATATCATTGGCGCTATTCGTGAACTTTCGATATTATATCGAGTGGAAGTCTTTAAAACCTAGTTCAAACGCTAGTATTTTAGTCAAGTAATGAGTAATTTAGTTACTAAACCTGTCAGTGTGTAATTGATTTCTTCGGTATTCAGGCCAAACCAGCCTTAAAGGTAGTCTGTCGGTGTGAGTATCGAGTATCAACGGTGTACATATTTACGCAGCTAGTGAAAGGTAGCTGGTGAAAGGCTGATAGGTTAGCTAGGTTAGGGCTCATGTCCTCGCCGCTGAGGATCGCGACGCGTTATCCTTCTATTTCCCCCTACCTGCCAGCCCGAGCTGGTTACTTCGGTTTGTACCTTATTTTCATTATAGATTTTATACCTAATTTAAAATGTTCATAGTTTTGCAACTTTGTTCGCCTACGTAATAAATTGAAAAGAAAACAGCTCTTCCACACTTAGTACAGGAATATTTATTTCTTACACTTTTACATTTACCACTTACTAGACACTACTTTCGCTTCCGATGCTCAAACAGAACTGTCTGACTTTGCGCCAGCAAGCCGAACATCACCTCTGTTTTTATACTACCCACTTTAACGTTAACATCAAATTGTGTACTTTTTTAAATTTAAGATCATAATTGCAAGCTAAATGCGACAATATGTTTTTGGATGTTATTTTAATATGTTAATTTTGTTTTAATATTCCATAATATTCAGAAATCATGACAAAATAAAGTATTTTATTTTATTTTATGTCAAGCCAAGCAGGCACTGTTATGTTCAAGATGTAATGACATTGTAGCCAAAGTAATAACTATGCTTTATAAAAAATAACATCTGTTTTGTTCAAACGAATCTTAGTGTCCTCAGTGTTTTTTGCTTTATACCGTGATACTAAGAATAATATCGCCTTATATATACTGCCCACTTACATCAAGAGCCATGTTGTCACTTTGCTGTATACGTATAAAAGAAAACAATATTTGATAAATACTACATGGTTTTGAACCTACGAACCATTGTCTCGGTAGTCCATGCCATTCACAACTAGGCTTTCATGATACTTAAGTACTTTATCACTTAATTCACATAAATAAAAATGGCTGAATGACAATGTAAACCTTACTTACCTTATGTTAAATTAATAGTTTTGTTCGGATCTGTCCGTTACATCAAACCTAATATCTATAGTTATAAGCGGGTAGATATATAGAAATTTACTTTTCTTTTTCTGATTGTAGAATGGATTGTAGCCAGAGTCGGGGATATAAAGCTATTTACGTTTGGTATTATGATGCTAATCCCGAACATTATAAATATGGTAATGAAGTAACTTTTTACAACGCTTCGAATATATTTGGCAAAAGTTATACAATTTCGTACTTTATGTTTTGGTAATAAATTTTGTTTTTCTACTATACATATTAATCATCCCGATTGATCTATAAATTGTAGTCGATAAGCTATTTGAATTATATGAATAGTGATAAAAACTATTCTGCTTTTTATTTGTTTTGCTGCGATCGAAAACAAACTTTATACTCCGTATCGATTAACTTTTTTTTTGTTATACGGGTATAGCAAAGTGACCCCACTACACCGAATAGTAACTGGAGTGTGGTCCAACAGAATGTCGACAGACGAGAGATGATTACCCCTCGGCAGTCGATACAACTTTGCCGGCCTGTTGGAACCGGATATACATACACAGGCTGATCCCGGAACGTGATACACTTACATAGGCCACTATGGCGGGTTTTAACACTTTGTTGTAACACGGTGGTCGCTATCCGAGCGGATATAAAATATATCCTACCTTCATATCGAACTTTAAAAAAATAATTAGATCGCCATTTGTTCATCCTATTTGCTCATAATCTCTATTGTATATTTACTTTTCCATAAGACTTGATGTACAATAAAAAAATTAATTAAATAAATAATTAGGTTGCATAGTGGTAATACGGAAGCTAATCTACCATACTCCAAGAATGAATATTTTGTCAATTTTGACTTTGAAGCATTAAGGCGAAGAAATGTCCATGAGCAAATCGTTCTACTTTTCGAAACGACAGAAATAAAACTATAAAATTAATATCGCGAAAGTCAAAAATTAATTATCGAAAAGAGGAAATTTATATTTAAAATGACTCTTTGAATGGTCCCAATATTAAAATTGTTTTAATATTACTGCTTTTAAATCAAATCCTTACCACTGAAGCCAAAGATATTTTTTTATTGCTTTGAAAAACGAGACGAGCTTGCCGTTTGCTTGACGGTAAGCGATACGACCGCCCATAAACAGTAGAAACACCATCCAAATACTTGAATTACAATGTATTATTTGGTATTCCACTGCGCTCGCCATCCTGAGACATGAGCTGGAACATATCAGTGACTACACACTGCTACTTGGCGGCAAAAATAGACATTGCGGTGGTACCTACCCCAGCGGACGCTCACATATGAGAGACCTACCACAAGTATATTGATGTTGAGAAGAAAATATGCATAAAACTCAAAAATCACGTAGCCTACATTCAAACTACTCGTTGTACATAAATGTAATGTTATCGGTAAATCGGAGTATGTTTTTGCGTAGCCAAATATCGATGTTCTATTTCCCTTTATTGCCCGCAGCGGCGGCCATAATAATAAATCGCAGCTAAATGAACACGCCAAACTGTCGTGATTGGTTATTTTTGCAGTCAATTCGTTGCTACTAAATCTAATTTACTAATTTAGATAACCTTTTGCCTTAAAACTACTGCATGCGAAAATAAAATGCGATGTGTTTGTGTGATTCATATTTTTTTCTCATCGGAATAAATTACTGGGATAAAAGTAGGCTATTTGTGTATCCAGGGCACGGTCTATCCGAGTACTAAATGTCATCCAAATTCGTTCAATTCAAAATTAGATGTTTCTGCGTTCACTTCTAACATTGAGACATTTTCACAAACATTCTCATTTATAATATTAGTAAAAGTAAAAAGTAAGATAAGACTATACTGAAGGACGAAAGTTCCTCGTAATTTATACACAGAAAATATGTCTTCATCACACGCGATGACAATATAATATAAAATTTTATCTTTAAAATTTAAACCATGTAACAATTAATATACCTTCACCAACCTAATTCATCAAAATTTCTCTCACAAGGACCCCGAACCTCACTTTCATAACGTTGCGATAAATCTCGCATGTTCGACATGTGATACCAAAACTATTCATAATAACCGCTATCGGAATGGAATCATACAATTTTGTTTCGGTCAAAGGAGCGCGGGCGGCCGCGGAACAAGCAAATGAGATTAAAGTGGCGCAGTCGAAGCTTTTAACGTGGCGGACACACGCGCGGCGCAATATTATATCAATGTATAGTTGACAGGATATTATAAGTTACTTGTATTTTATGTCTAACACTGGCCGCTATGGGCTTTGGCCCATGTGGCCAGTGGTTATATTGAGAAATAGACAGTAATACAAATCTATCATCAAGAAACATGCTATATGGTGGCAAACATATTATCATTTATTATCAGTTGTTCTGTTTGTTTCATTGAAATTATAACATTTTTTTAATCATTTACTAGTGTTAATTACCAAAACAACCCTTTTGCGGTATTGACAAGTTGCACAAATTCAAAGTACTTTTTTATTTTGTAACTCAATAGAGGTATCTGTATCAATTCAATTTGAAAAGTCAAGTTCCTTTTGGGCTTGAAACAGTATCGAATCAACGAACTATCATAATAATTGTGACTAGGCTATTCACGTTTAATATTACCAAAATGGAGGCGTGTATGAAATCACAGGGCTGGCCAGTATCGCAGTGGCTCCGTAATTGCGTCGGGTTATCGATGCCTGTTACACTATTAATTATAATAATTGCCGAATTGTAATAGATTGGGATAATTGTGCTCCCGGTAATTGGTTATGAAAATTGGATGTTCGGGTTTGATTCTGAACTCGGTTTCAAATTAGCCATTGATTTGGGTTTGAAAAGACTCATAGTATGCGGTTTATACGCCTGTACATACTACATAGTGGTATTACGGCTGTTTAAGATAGGTCGCTAGCAGTGACGAATGGTCTATATAAACGGATACTACCTATTTCACTTTCATAATATATGTAACCTATTAAAATGAATTATATTATTAGATAAGAAATAAGTAATATTTATAGCAAAGTGAGGTAAAATCCAATTATGATTAGTATTAGTACCTATGATTTGTGTCGACTTCCCTTTAAAGAAATTTCAAAATATAATACGTATTAATACTTACATTTTGTGTCGACTTCCCTTTCGGGAAATTTCACCCTTCGCCACTGATCACTAGTGCCCGACGGACTCTCTATGCTGGTGTATTTGGCTTATTTTTTCCTGCCAAACAGTATGCGAAATCGTAGCGCTTAGTTCGAAAGACATTGTAGCTAGAAAGTGGATTATTTGTAGATATCTTATATTGCTGGATTATCGAAGAAATATAGATGTGGATTGTAAGTTAAAGTTCTTAGTGTTGGTACTAGCTGTCGTGAACCTTACTATCATGTAAGATTGCTTCGCTTGTCATTTAGTTGTACAAAAGAATAAGATACACTTACATTAAATGTCGTTTTTAATAATTGATCTCAATCGCATTTTTTATCATTAAATAAAATGTACCAATCAGAGCAAAGCTTTTTTTGACATACAAATGAGTTATTTTGATTAATTCAACTTTGGAAAGAGATTAAAGATTGAGATTGGGATCGTTTATTTTGATTAGTTTATTCTTGTGATAGGATTGAAAACTAAACATCGGTTGATTGGAGAGGTAGGAAAACATTGTACACTCTACCATCACCCCGCTGAGTACAGCCTCGTCTGCATATTCAGATATTTTTGTTCGTAAAACCTCTCGCACTCCGTACGATGCTATTGTCAACAACACACGCACGTTCACGTATTGAGAGGCAATTAGTTTATGTAAATAGAAACCGAAGCAATCATAACAGAACCAATATCGGTGCTGTGACTACGGCCGGTCGTTGACCACATAGAGTCGACGTGCGGGCGAAGTGCGGTCGAGCTGTAGTCTAGACTCCGTCGAGACATAGTACCTGATATTACACTCCATTTATACTGGCAGTGGTATCCTTCTTTGGCGGCATGTGACCTTTAGTCTTGATGTAAGGGTTCCCAAAGCGGGTGTCACATACTCTTAAGGCGAATAAAATAACACGCTAGAGAATTCAAGTTATACCATATTCTAATCAACAAAACCCCATTTTATATACACTTATATATATTCCTACTATTACATGCAGGTGAAGTTGAATTATTTTATGCTCAAACGCGCAAATTATTTAGGCTACTGTTGCGATTATGAAAATTTCTATACTACCTTATTTCTGCGTGCGTTAGGCCTTTTTTATCCCAGGAAGTATTACGAGCAAATCTTGGTCTACAAATAAAACTGTAAGCCATCCGCCATACATTTATAAACAAGTGCTGTGCCCGCGGGTCGGATGCGGGCGGCGTACAAGAATACCGGCCGGCCGCTATCGGAGTCGCGTGCCCCACACAGTAGTAAAGACTAGATGGATCATCCTGGTAAACTTATACATGTGAAAGAAGTGTCACTTTAAAGTCTCTTTAGTAAAGGGTGTAAGGGACTAGAGAATCCGTGACACACTCAAATGTGATCCTCTTAATTTCCATTAAATCAGTAATCTAGTCATAATTCCTCTGTTTTGGTATATGTAGTGAAGATCTGGCGATATAACCATTTTGGTTTCTTTTTTAAAGGAAGTAATCATAACAAATTAAAAATTTCTAATGATTTATTATCGGTATCTTTAGCAATTACACCATTCTAAAATTGTTATTACCTGTTTATTCATATGGTACCATAATATACCTAACCACTTATGAAAGCAACACGTACACTAATCTAGCGATTAAGACGTGCAATCACGTTGAAGAACAAACCGCGCTCCGTCACCACACGTCGACGCGGCATCTAGACGCCTGTCGCAGCTCACAGCTCGTGAAATATAAACGAGTTGTGGGAAGTGTGCCCATCTACATGCTATTGTGATAGATATGTATAGTTCAGTGATCGAATAGAGATGAACTTTGAATAAATTTGCTAAGCAAAGTTGAAGCACTTGTGTTGCAGAGAGGGGGATAGCAGTAATCTATACGTATTATTGTAAAGAAGTAAATATAAGTTTTCGTTACTAATAACTACTGAAATTGCTAAAATAATTATACATTTTTTACTAATATAAAATTTTATTTAAATTTTATAAGGTGTAATGATTTTAGAAGGGATTCAACTTGATCCGACGGTGTCTCGGTTTAAACTCTTTCTACCAACAGCATTCATGGTATAATACCTCATGTGTGCTTACATGTTCTACACATCACAATTGCATAAAAAATACAGAGATACTAGATATATCTATACCCGACAAAATTATAACTTAATCCTATAACTTTATAGGTAGAATTCATATAGTTTCATACTTTCTTTATTTTTTATTTGACTTATCTCACTATCTTAAACTCAAGCGATTTACTCTTTTGGTCAGTTAAAGAAACCTCTCCTTGTAGAATGCAGAATGTAATTTTAGAATACTTTCAATTATTTTTCTCATAGTTAAATACCAGCACTAAGTTTCTTCATAATTACAGAATAATAAGAAGCGTATTGTGAAAGTTCCATGAACTTCCTGCTCCAACAATCTCTAGAAGTTTCAGTTTGCTTCAACTCTAAAGCGGGAAACACCGCGGAGGGTTACCTCTGGAACATTTTGACGTGATTACAGTCGCTCGTCACGGTATTGATGCTTTTTAGGTTTAAACTTTTTAGGTTTTGACCTTCGTCTCGGCAGTCCTTTCATTCCCAACTATCTTGCACTTTTTTTGTTCCTCTCTTAAGATATCATATTATATGGAAACGGTGTGACCGTATGCTTTTTGTGACGGTTCTTAAGATGCGATAATATAATGGCATAATAAGAATAATATGGTATTAGACTGCATTTCGTACTTGATTTGATGTTTGAAACCCAGACTCAAGTGGGTGTGAGGCAGTCAGTCTACAGAAAACAAAATTTTGTAATTTAAAATTCTAACGGTGCACAATAATTGTTTAAATTGCAACCTAAAGATCGAGACCACAGCGTGCAAATTAACGCTTATCTGGTTTCAGGCTTACACTCAACTGTCAAAGAA
The DNA here is from genome assembly GCF_014839805.1 of Manduca sexta. Classification (NCBI taxonomy): domain Eukaryota; kingdom Metazoa; phylum Arthropoda; class Insecta; order Lepidoptera; family Sphingidae; genus Manduca; species Manduca sexta. Next base: position 11,918,626 of record NC_051123.1, read on the forward strand.
CAAGGAAAAAACGGAACCGCGACCAACAAAGCAATTAGTCACGGCGGAGTTGAAACTTACTCGACCACGTTTTCTAATTAAAACAATTTGAAAGTTCACCAAACTCGCGGAGTTTTTAAGCGTAGCCGACGTCCTTCGGTTCGCATTCTTTCTATCCGAGGATAAAGTGATATATAATAACAGGAGACTTCTCGTTTCTCTGTATACTTTGCTGTAATTGACGGGTCTGAATTGTAACAAAGAGATAATCTGGTTTACAAAATATAGCAATTCCTGATATAACATATCGTACATAATTTTATTAGTTGGTAGCCAACAAGTACACACACTTACGCCTTATATACTCGAAGGGGTAAGCAAAGCGGGAACTAATCCACCCACTTTTCGCCATATATATTCCGTCCGTGCTGTGGTAAGGAGCCTATCACCATATCGGGCACAAATTCGAGACTTTGGGCCAGTACTGAACAGAAATTCATTATTTCTTTACCCGAACTGGAATTCGAGCCCAAGACTTCAGAGCGGTGGTCGTATCAGCCACACAAAATAATTATGCCACGGAGACAGTAAACACACTCCTGAGTAATAAATAGAACTTAATCAGTCAATATGATTTTGGTAAAGTAGTCAGCAAACAGGCAAACCATTTAATATTTCCTGAACAACTAAATAACCTTACTATTAACAATAAAATACATAGAACTGTAAATTTCCCTCAAGTCTACGCAAGCTACCTTTTATATGAAATCAATTGTATTTCGTTACTGCATCGATGTAGCTAGAGGTCAGTTTATTACATTTGAGCTTCAATTCCATTGAATTTCGATAAAAGTACATTCTGTACAATACATCGTATCGGATTTAAAATGAAGTTAATAGATGAAACTTCAGGTAAAATTATTCAATAATGGAGCAAAAACAGAAACTAATTATTGCTCCTGACTTCGCTCGCGTGAGGTCCTTTCCCGGTACTGAACTACTATGTACTTTTCCGATATAAGAGGAAGTAACGTACTATATGCTAGCTTAATTGAATTACTGTAGTTCCATAACGCCAGCTGTTAAGAAATCACACTAAAACTGTAATATGTCCTACGAGAGGTAGTCACCGGAATAAAAATCCCATATGATAATACAGGACTTCAAGTGCCAAATTTCTTCCAAATCCTTTCATCCGTTCACAACCTTTTACATGAAAATATATCCTACAATATTTTCCACTTCAACGGCCTCTTCTTCTATAAATAATTAATAGTTCATAATTAATTAACGAAATATAAACGGGTAGCTTCAAAGAACCAGAAATGCATGCCCCGTGACCTTCTCAAAATGTATGTTAAAGCCCTTAAAGTTAGACAACTATTAAAAAAAAAATAGTATCTAATTGAAAGTACTCACAAGTGACAATAAGTATAATCTCATTCTTTCTTTTTCATAGTTTATATCTGTTTTCTCCTTCCACGAGCATGAAATGCTCTCAAAATACAAGCAAGCAGTCAGTTCCCGTTAAAAGATATATTAAAATTTCCAATATTGTGCAGCAAAAGTTGTTTGACATATTCAAATACGTCAAACGTTCAGGATTTAGCATATTGTGTGCGTCCAACAGAAGCGACAAAGTAAAAACACAAAGCCGCGGGCGCGCGTGGCATGATTGCGTCACACACACACACACACACATACCGGTGAGGGGAGAGGCGACAGTCCTAACTACACTAGTTGTACAACTGATTTGGCTTCTATTTTTCAGCCGGCCTAGAATGTGTGCTACGATAAAATTTTGTCGACTATGTTTTACGTGTTTTTATCGTTTATCTCTATATGTCTAATGACATTAACTGCTCATTTTTTTTACTTGTTATGGGAAAAGTAGTGGAAATGTTAAAATATAACATTAAATTATATAGGCTATTAAATACCTAGCCATTTCTTCGGAGTAACCAGCTAATCCATACCCTTATGTAGACTGACCTGGCCTGGCTCAGTAAAAATATGTTCAGTTTCCTTACTGCCTCCCGCACTGTGTCCCTCGAATAGTGGGTAACGGACACAGCCGTCACATTGTTACCAAGTTGTCCGTCGCGTCCAGCGCTCTTGCAACTTCGGATCCGCCCGGGAATGCGCGCCGATTGAGCAAACTCACGCGACCTGGTTTGCATTTTATACAAAATATTAGGTATTAAGTGTTATGCGTGACTTCGCCTGCGTTAAAAGCCTTTCCCGTTACAAAACACTAAAAATCCCTGTATCGATTTACATAACGTCATTTGCAAGATGCCAACGCCATCTATCTAACAAAATATTTAGAACAAAATCAATTATTGCCTACGGGAGCGGGTTACCGGGATAAAATAAAGCCTATGTGTTAATTAAGGACACGGTCAATGTGTAAGCCAAATTTCATGTAAATCCGTTAAGTTGTATTTGAGTTTACTTCTAACAAACATTCCAACATTTTTAAAAATATCAGATGTTGCTCGCGAAACCTATATCTTCTTTCCCGGGATAAAATTTCTACTGTATAAGTTTCTGAGACAAAAACGAGTCTATTATATAACGATATAATATATCTGTCCGTATATTTCAGTCTAATCCATCCAGACATTTATACATATACATTATGTACACATTTAAACATTAACCTAAAGCTTCATCAAATATAGATCTATTATAATTGTGAATAATTGTTCGTCACATAGCGTTCTAATATTAGAAATGTAATGTATATGAATGTTCTACGTCAGATTGTCTGACAGTGATAAATAAATGAAACCACTGAATTATTTTGGGTAAAATTAACGCATTAATCAAATAAAATGTATTTACTAACTACACAGAATGAAACTAAATAGTTATTATCATGGCTCCATTCGACCATTCGCCCCTCAGAAAAGATCGAGATATAACTATAAGTACTGACCATAGGCGGTAGAAATAGACATGATTGCGGAAGTGCCCAGCGGAAGACCCGCATACGAGAGACGTAGCGCCTAAAATGCAAGCATCATAGTCGGAGTACTCACTTTCCCAAGGTATGACAAATAAACTTAAAAGTGAAATTCTATAATAATTTTCTAATGTTTTCGCGAATGTTAGACATTAAAATGAAACTATTTTACAGATTTTATCGCGGTTTTTATAATGTCGAAAGTCTTTGAAGCGCCGGGAGAGAATAATAGTATTTTTATGACATTCTATTACATTTCAGCTTGTATTTTTAATATTTGGTACATGTACACTGTTTTTGCATCTGTATATTGAAAGAGTAATGTTATTACAATGTGCTTTGTAGTATTAACTTTTGATAAATTAAAAGTCTACAATAAAACCGTTAAAACAGAATGAACATGAAAGTTGAAATGGCATTCATTTAATAAAATAATAATATTGTCGTCGTTGCAATGATAAAATATTACTTTTAACAATCCGTGTTTATTAATATTTGAGATACTAACTTAGAAACGGTTTATTAAAAATGGGACCGCCTCGGAGGTGTCGGTGTATTGCGAGCGCGGTACAATTTCCGCTAGGGTTCGGATTCAAATCCCAGCCCAGGCAACGTGATGTTGGATTTTTCTGCTCAGTATCAACCCAGCGTCTGGAATTTATGCCCTACATGGCAATAACCTCGGGCCCTATTCCATCATGGGACGGAATATACATGGCGAAACGTGGGTATAGTTGGGTCTCCGGTTACCTCTTTGAGGATAAAACGCTTGAGTTTTGCACACGCAACATATACATATATATGCTTGAAAGAAGGAGAAGGAGTATCTATCTATACACAACTAATGTATATCGACTACTACTTTATATTCCGCAACACCCAGATAAAACAAATATATAAATATTAAAATTATTTTTGTGACAAGATCAAACCGATTACCTCTCATTCTAGAGCCGTTCCATTAGCGGCTACGCTATTGACTGCGTTACGTATAAATTACTAAGAATTTGAGCTATAAATAGAAGCTCGATGAGGTCACAGTGACACAAACCTAGAGATCATCGGCGGGGCACACGACAAGAAGTGTCTCTGCATTAGTAAGTTTCTACAGGGCTTGGCTCATAAGACGATATGTTGTCTTACAAATATAAATGTAAAAGTTTATGACAATTCATTATTTGTTGGAAGTAAACGCAGAAACTAGTTAGCGAAACATAACTGTTGCTCCTGAATTAGGAACTGAAAACGGCCCGTTCCATAGCCACAATAAACACAATCCGCCTTATTACAAAAAGGTAGGTTAGTACTGGGTTTAAACCAAGACTAAAAAGTCTAGGTTTGTTACGGTATTAAAGTTAGTACTCGGACTAAAATTCATTCTTATTACAAATCCAAGACCAACCGAGGATTAACTAGTACCGAAGATAGTCCCTGATTTAATTAGTATCCACAGAGTATAAGCAAAAAATTACCGTAATCCATTGATTCATTCACTCCGCGTTTGATGCACCGTTCCTTTTAACACAAGTATGTATAAAACGAAGGGCAAAATGTTTAATAAAATGTGATTTAGATAATGATGATGATGCTAAATATATACTATTTTGCTATTTAAATATATCTTAAAGCTGAATAATTTAAAATGGCTTGGTTTTGTTTTAATTCACTGTTGACTTGTTAAGCTAGCGTACAATGGAATGAAGTGTGCGGCGGGCATATTTGAACATTATCAAAATGTTTACATTTCGGTTTATTTATGATTTTGATTAATAGCACTTCAAGTAACATAAAGGAACATTGTTCTTTTAAAACAATTTAGGCACGGCAACAGCATCACAAGTGTAATTGTTTTTGTTGTGGAATTACGTACGTTACGTATATTTTAGTTATACCAATTAAAAATGGAGCAATAAATCAAAACAAACGAGGCGAATATTGGACTTTTGAAGAAAAGGTTAGTTAAAAGCAATCATCTTGGTTATGAACAGTGTAATAAATTAAAATGTTATTCAATTAGTACAAATTTCCTTCTTAATCCAAGAAATACTACGTTAACTTATTTCCGAGTCGGTTTACATATTAGATAATAAATCAACCAAGACGAGTACCAATATGTTAAGATGGAAAGAATGAAAAAAATTAACAAATAAGTGAGTAAATTTTGCTGTTTTTGTAATGAATATTTAGTTACCATGACTTATGTAAAATGTACCTATATTTGTAAGACTAAACGACTCACTAACGAAAACTACGGGGTCTATTGTACCGCAGATTTGTTCCTAACATTTTTAAATCTTCTAAATCCATTAAATCAATCTAATTTATTTCCATTTTTTCTACTTTAGTTTATATTTGGTTCTCTAAACACAATTATCAACTTTGAAATTTGATGTTTCGAGGTTAGTACTGGAGTTAAACTAGGGGTCACGGCGGTTTAACTTTAGTACCACAGATAGTCCTCGGACTAACGATAAACTCGGTTTTGTAATACCATTTTTCTTAGTCCATAGTTTAAACCTGGTACTAAACCCGGTACTATAGTTAGTCTTCGTTTTGTAATAAGGCGGAATGTATCAAGGACTTGCCCAATTCTGAACATAATGCGATATTTGTCAACACTTATCTATATGCGGTAAAGTTTATTATCAAATATTCGAACTGTACATTTCTTAACAACAGCCATTCAAGTTATAAACATACACGAGTGTTTGCAAGCAAGATCGCGATGT